>NC_092326.1:16150104-16453134 GCF_036785885.1 Coffea arabica
CACGGTTCGTATCTCGGTTTTGGCAGAAGTTTCAAGAAACCCTGGAGACTAAACTCAATTTGAGCACTACCTATCATCCTCAGACGGATGGCCAGTCAGAACGGACGATTCAAACTCTTGAGTACATGCTACGAACGTGCATTCTGGACTTTGGGGGCAACTGGGGTCAGCACATGACCTTAGTCGAATTTGCATATAACAATAGCTTCCATTCGTCGATTCAAATGGCTCCGTACGAAGCTCTCTACGGACGCAAGTGCCGCTCACCAATTTACTGGGATGAAGTAGGTGAAAAGAAAGCACTGGACCCGGCAACCATTCCATGGATGGAAGAGGCTCAGGAAAAGGTCAAGTTGATACGACAACGGCTTCAAACCGCTCAAAGTCGCCAAAAGAGCTACGCGGATAACCGAAGAAAAGACTTGGAGTTCGAAATTGGAGACTACGTATTCCTCAAGATCACACCCTTACGAAGTCTTACAACGGGCAAAGGAAAGAAACTCCAACCACGGTACGTTGGACCCTACAAGATCCTTCACAGGGTTGGAGCGGTCGCGTATCGGTTGGAACTACCGTCGAGTCTCTCTCGAATCCACAATGTATTTCACGTCTCGATGCTAAAGAAGTACCATCCTGACCCATCTCATGTTTTACAACCGGAGGATATCGAAGTAGATGAATCACTGGTCTATGAAGAGAAACCGGTTCAAGTACTCGATCGAAAAGTCAAAGAGCTCAGAAACAAGAAGATTCCGCTAGTTAAAGTGCTATGGAGAAACCACGGAGTGGAGGAAGCTACCTGGGAGATAGAAGAGGAAATGCGAAAGAAATACCCAAACCTTTTCGGGAATTAAGGTGAGAAATTTCGAGGACGAAATTCTTTTAAGGGGGGGAGAGTGTGAGAACCCGTAAAACCCTAATTATTTTCCTAGGGTTTATTTCCCCTTAATTGCATGTTTTCTGCATTTTCTGGCTTAGAAATATTTTCTCAGTGGATTTTATGAGCAATTATAGTTTTAAGATGATTTTTCTAGCATTGGTGAATTTTTAGAAAATTAAGAATATATATTGGATGTGGGACCCACTAGTGCGAAAAGTTCGGAAAATTTCGGCCAATAAGGTTAAGTTTCGGATACTGTGTAAGATTTATCGGGTGTTAAGAGATAAGTAGTGTCTGTGAAGTGATTGATGCGAGAGAGAAAAGAATGATAAGGATGCATTTAATAGAGTGACACATGTCACCTTCTTATTGGATGCCTTTTAAGAAACACTATTCATTGTCTTGACTTTTTTGACCAAAGGTTAAATATCCAAAAATTGCACAAAATTCACCATTTTTCTCTCCTTGTTGGCCGGCCACCTTGAGCAAGAAAGGAAGGAGATTTCTTCAATTTTCAAGCTTCTACTTGGTGCAAATCAACCAAAAACATTTGCTTCCATCCATTTTACTCCATAAAATTCTTCCTTCTAGTGCTAGCAAGTTGTTTGGTGAACTTTGTTTGAAGGACTAAGGTGCTCCACATCTTCCTCTCTCTTGGTTCTTGGTAAGTGAAGCTTGAAACACCCTACTACCTCTAATGATGCTTATTTTGTGCTTAATGGGGGCATGAGAGAAGGAATATATGATTTGTTTCTCGATTTGGTTTGTTTTGGTGAAGTTTTCCATTTTATGATGATTTTTCTGGTTTAATTGGATTATGATGGTGTGGTTGTTTGTGATGATTGGCAATGGACTCTAATGGCTCTAGTGGATGTGAAATGTGGATAAATGCAATCAATTTTGGATTTGGTGTGAAAATTGAAAAGTTAGGGTTCTTAAATCCCCAATTCTGTCCGGTTTTAGATCACCGGGTTAGAGGCCGAATTAGACTTTACTCAAAACATGAAAGTTGTAGGTATTGATGTGCTTGAGGTGCCTGTAAATTTTCAGGTAATTTAGATTAATGTAGAATGAGTTATGACGAAATTACTGTAGCTGTTCTGCTTTGGACAGAATGTGAAAACTGCGATAGTAATTGGCTATTTTGACTGGAATTGGTTTGGATTTTGGAGTTGGTGTCTTCTGACGAAATGTAGCTGGATGACTTAGCTAACTTATTGCTTTAGAATTTCGGCATTTGGACTTGTATGGACTGAGATATACCGATTACAGTTTTCTGTGTTTTGCAAACCTGTTTTGGTAATTCTGGTATAGTATTTGGCATTTTCGACCTAGTTAAGCTAGGAACTGGATTGAGTGACCTTCTACATTGTTGTAGCCCGGTTTCATAGCTTCGAAACGGTGGGTCTTACACCCCCATCCGATAACCGTAGAGAATTTGACGCCATTACCGCATAATAAGGGCAAAACAGTTTTCTATTTGGGGCCAAGACTAAGGCCATTTTCTAATTTCTGGTTTGCTATTATGCTCATTTATGCATACGAAACCCTTTTGGGGTTGTGTTTAGCATTGTTATATGGCTCGGTATCGAGTCTCATTGTATGTGTTACATGTTCTAGGGCTTGAAGGTAGTGCACGACGGCTTGGTGATCGTGGTACATGAAATACCACTTTCTCACTTGGTGAGTATACCACTCACTAAATTGTTACTATGTGGCTTGGTTAAATGTTATGTGATGCCTTGATGGCTTACTTGGATATTGAAATTGATTAAGGTGAGGGTGTACTTGACCGCCCTCACCTCTTTTGATATTGTCACTGAATGGCTACCGTTTTATTGCATTACTGAACTTGATATATTGGTTGGTGAATTCCATTTCATGGAAACTGAATTGATGTCGTTTGGACGATGTCCAACGGCCTTACTGCATTACTGAGCTCAACCCCGTTTGGTAGTCAATTGGATCGAGCCGGCGAGGGCTTGGTCGTGAAGATTGAATTGCCACGGGGACTGTACTGGGGAACCTTGTGGTAATGAGACCCTTGGTTCCGGTAAACTCGAGTATTACCAAAACTACTGAAATGGAGTGCGGGCCCGGTTGGGGTATGTTGGGTGGAAGGAAGTGGAAGTAAAGGGTGGTGTACGGTTTGGTACTTTTAACATTGACGGAGAGTCAATGGGGTTGGATCAAGATTACAAGCGTGGAATTGGGCTCTTGAGAGCCGACCGTATCCTTTTACCGTTTTGCTTCATTGCTTATTTGTGCACTTTAAATGAAAGTTCATTCTTATATGACTGGGCATTAGCTCATTCCGTGTTATTAGCGTGGTATACCACTGGGCATTAGCTCATTCCGTGTTATTTGTTTTCCTTACAGGCAAATGAACACTTTTGGGAAAGGTTATGATAGTTGAATGCAAGTTGAGCTCATGTATATGTATTTTTGAATAGCTCCTTGAGGGTGAAAACCCTAAGTACTTTGATTCCACCAATGTTTGGTGTGTAATTGGCTACTTGGATATGTATGAACTAAATGGATACTTTAGTAGGCCGTTTGGCTTGTAAAGGTTGGTTTTCAATGTATATATCTGATTGGTAAATGTTTGGATTGATTTCGGAGTGACACGACTTTCAAACGGAAAAGGAAAAAAATTTGCCGAAGATGAACAGTGGCGAATCCGGCCAGGAATCCGGCCAGAAACTGGCCGGATTGCAGGCCGGATTGCCTGGGAAAAAATGAAATCCGGCCAGTTGCTCTCTGGCCGGATTCAGTGGGAAGTTTGAAAAAAATTGAGGGCTCTCGGCCTTGTATCCGGCCGGAAATCCGGCCAGATTCTGGCCGGATTCTGACGTGGCCTGCACTATTCATCTTCGGAGCGAATTTTCGTTTTTTTTTTTATTTTGTGTTTTTGACTTGTTTGCGCGCATTGTTATGTTCCAGGACGTAATAGACCGACGTAAACTGTACCGTTAATCCTGGCGAGAGCTGGACAGGCAGTCCGCTAACCCCTTTGGTTCGCCTTAGGGGAAGGTGGGGTTGTCACACTAAGTTGCTTCCTGTCTTGAGTTGGTAAGGTGAGTAGCTAAGGAACCTCTCTTTTCTTCTCAATCATGTTTAATTAGTGGCTTATGTGAGTTAAAAAGATGGTTTGATGGATTATATCTTGATTTTGGTTGAATTGGTGAAGTTTTATAATTATTGGGGATTTTTCTGTTTTCATATGGATATGATTATGGGGTCATGTATGATGATTGGAAATGGTGTTTAAGGACTCTATGAGGTGGAAAAAGTGATTAATTGCAACCAATTTCTGTTTTGGACCAAAAATTGAAAAGTGAGGGTTTTGTGATGAACATTCTGTCCGAATTTTTAGGTCCTAGATAGAGGCCGAATTGGCCTTTGCTTAAAACATGAAAGTTGTAGGGAATGACATTTTAGAGGTTCCTACAAAAGTTCAGGTCAATCGGAGTAGCGTAGAGTGAGAAAAGTCGAAATTACTATTGCTGTTCTGGTTTACCCGAAATTGGGATTTGCGACTGTAATTGGTTGTTTTGGCTGGAATTGCTTCCGAATTGGATGTTGAGGCCTTCTGATGAAATGTATCCCTGTTTCTTAGCTTTCCGTTGGTTTTGGAATTTCTGGATTTGGACTTGGAGAGCCTGAGTTATGATGTTTCCGCTAGAATGCGTTCTGTGAAGCTGTTTTTGTGATTCTGGTGTAGTATCTTGCATTTTTTACCTGGTTACACTCGAAACTGGGTTGAGTGACCTTCTTCAATATTGTAGCCCTATCTCTTAGTTTCAAAATGGTGTATCTTGTACCTTCATCCGACAATCGTAGTGCCTTTGGTACCATTACCGCAAAATGACGTCAAAACTGTTTTTCTGGTTTTGAACTTAACTTTCATTTCCAAACTTTTCCCTAGGTTGACTTGTACTAGTACTACTTGGAGTTTACTGAATGGCTATTGGATGAACTTGTTGTTGTGTGTGTACCTTTGGGTTGGAATGAGGAAATCATGAAGCCATGACGGCTGGAAAAGTAAGCAAATTTAGGGGAAGTGCTGTCCGAACTTTTAAAGGATTTGTTTGCATTGAGTTTGTGATCTAAGACTTGGGTTTGAGCAAGGCAATGATACATGATGGATGATTTCTGAGCCATTGAGGTGAGTGGCCTCAAACTATTTCTGAAATTATTTATGAACCGTTTCCTGCATTATTTACTTTTGAGCTGTTTCTAAAGTTACTTTTGTACCGTTTTCTTGAATTATTTACCTTTAAACTGTTTCCAAAGTTACTTTTGAACTGTTTTTCTTGCATATCATGCGTGCTTGCATGTGAGTGTTCCTTATTTGCTATATTTTCTTGACTTCATGACTTGTATTATTGATTGATAACGTGTTAAGTGCTTTGAATGATTTCCAAAACGAGCTTTCTAAGCGAGTGTGTACTTTATCGCACTCGACCTAAATAACTGTGCAATTTTCAAGAATTTAATTATTGAAATACTAGTTGCGCATGAATGTAAGTCGTTTGGCTGAATTGGGCCCTGCCCTTCGTTACCGATCGACTCGAGCCAGAAACGGACTCGGTCGGGCGATATGGTGACCCTGGGTGAATTTGGTATACTCGAGTATTACCTTGTAGTCCGGTTACGTCCGGATGGGTGGAGTCCGGCTACGTCCGGATAGGTGGAGACCGGCCAACGTCTGGGAAAAAAAAAGATGAACGAATAAAAAGATGAACGAGGGATTATTTATAAAAAAATGAACGTATCCTTTTCATGAATGTTACTATCG
The DNA here is from genome assembly GCF_036785885.1 of Coffea arabica. Classification (NCBI taxonomy): domain Eukaryota; kingdom Viridiplantae; phylum Streptophyta; class Magnoliopsida; order Gentianales; family Rubiaceae; genus Coffea; species Coffea arabica. The sequence continues at coordinate 16,155,786 of NC_092326.1, forward strand.
CTTTCCATTGTACATGTTTCTTGAATTATTGATACTCCATATTTACTGTTTTGCAAATGTTGTAGTTGTTTCTGGACTTATCATTTGATTTATGACATCATTGATTTATGACATCATTGAAAAAAAATATTGTTAAACCGATCTGATTACTGATTTTTTGGTTACTCGCTGAGCTTCCAGCTCACCCCAAAAATATTTTATTCCCCTCCACAGGGCTCAAGGCGAAGGCAAGACTTGTTGTGCTTATTCACGTGAATGGATGGCCTATATCTTGTACAGTTTTGGATTTGGAATCATTTGATGTATAGTTGGGAATTAGTTTCCGCTGCATTTGTGACATGTAATTATTGGAGACTTGGATGTATATTTGTGGACCATGTGATGTATATTTGAGGTTTATTCTTGTAATTCATTTGAGGAATTTAGTGAACGACTGAGTCCCGGCGAGAGCCGGGCAGGCGGCCCGCCGAACCCTCTGGTTCGCCTTATGGGGAGGTGGGGCACTCACAGTGCTAATGTTCTTTGATGAGCAGTATGAAAAGTAGATGATGGGGCCGTCACAGTGCTAATGTTCTTTGATGAGCAGTATGAAAAGTAGATGACATGTTCTTTTTGAGAAAATCCTGCTTTCTTGCTTTCAAAGTCTCATCCAAGTTGTCCATTCTTTTCTTCAAATCACTATGTCTTTCCTTCAGCATTTCACAAATACTTGTCTTTTTATCAAGCTCATTTTGAACATCAAATCCGGCTCTTACAAGACATTCATTGTCAGTCTTTAGTTGTTTATTTTGTTTAAGAAGACTTGCATTTTCATGAATGAGAAAAGCAATTTTCTGTTTTAGCTGCTTGTTTTTATCATAAGATTCCTTCAAGGCATTATGCAGTTTTTCAACAAAGGATTCAAGATCATCATTTTCTTCATCATCACTTTCAGATTGAGAGTGTATGGAAGTTACCTCATTGTTTCCAATAGCCATGAAGGCCATTTGAGCTGATTCTTCCTCTTCTTCAACTTCCCCTTCGGAGTTACATTCATTCCAAGTAATCTGGAAGTTGTTGAATCTTGGTTTTCGATTAGCTTTCCCATCTTTCATTTTCTTCATGGGACATTCATTTGCATAGTGTCCAGGTTGTCCACATTCATAGCATTTGTCCACTTGCTTCTTGTTGAATTCTTGTTTTCCTTTGTTCCTTGCATTTGGTGAATAATTTTGAAATTGATTGCTAGGTCCTCCCCTTCTAAACTTCTTTTTATTCAAGATTGTCTTGAAACCTCTTGTGATGAGAGTAAGATCATTATCATCACCATCCGAGTCTTCATTATCCAAGTGAGCTGGATCATCATCACCTTGAGTAGTCTTTAGAGCAATGTTTCTCTTTGCTCTAGCATCCTCTTCCTCCCGCACTTTGGATTTCAATTTCAACTCATTAGAGGTTAGTGAGTTAATGAGAGATTCAATAGGCACAGAATTTAAATCCTTAGCCTCCTCTATTGCAGTCACTTTATTTTCCCATTCTTTGCCCAATGCATTGAGAATTTTCCTGTTCTTCTCTCCCAAGGTGTACTCTTTGCCCAACACCTCAAGATCTTTGATCAAGTCATTGAACCTGCAATACATTTTGTCAATATCCTCAAGAGGTTCAATTTTAAATGATTCATACTTTGTGACCAAGATAGCCTTTTTCTGTTCTCTCACGTTGTCACCACCCTTATGGATTTCTCTTAACTTATCCCACATTTCTTTGGCCGATTTACAGCTTTTACTCTAATTGATTCATTTGAATCTAAGGCACTATAAAGAACGTTCATGGCCTTGGCATTCAATGTGAGGTTAGTCCTATCTTGAGCATTCATTTCAGCTCTCGTTTTTGGCCGAAGCAAACCTGTATCTGCATCAAGAAAGTTAGCTTCATGCGGTCATTCACTCACAATAAACCATAACTCAATATCAATATATTGCAAAAAGATAATCATCCTTTCTTTCCAGCTAACATAATTGGAGCCACTGAACATGGGAGGCCTAGTAACAGATTGCCCCTCAACAGACATAGCATGACTGGTTGTCATCTTTACTCCAAGCCGCTTGAGCTTAATCTCTAGGAGACCAAGCTCTGATACCAATTGTAAGGCCCAAAGACAACCTAAGAGGGGGGTGAATTAGGTTGATTAAAATCTTAATCAAATTTATGTACTTTTTCTTTAATAAAAATTTACATTCTTTTCTAGTAATGATCAACCAAGTAGATTAGAAGAAGAGAACAATATTGATCAGAAAAACAAGTATAGATAAGCAATGAGAATTTTATTAAACAAAAAGTAAGATAGAATATCAAATCGATTGTCTACCAAGCTTTCCTCAAACTTGAAGACCAATCACTAGGTTGAGCAACTTCTCTTTGATGAAAGATGTTCAACTAGATGTACAATGGAGGGAGCACTTCCTCCTTGCCCTAAGCCTCACTTAGTCAAGTTAAGAAGTTTTACAATCACTCAGATAACCCTCAACAAAGCTACACTAATGAAACCTTCAACCACAAAAGAAATGCTCACAAGAAATTCACACCACTTGGAGAACAAATATAGCTTTGGAGACTATTTTCTAGCTAAAATATCTCTTGAGAACTTGTAAACAAAGTGTGCAAAAGTCTGTTCTTTGTTCAGAACATTTTGTATTTAAAGGGGACCAAAAATGGGCTTTATCAATACTTCCAACGGATAGAAGGCAGATGAAGAGTCAGCTAGCCGTTGGGGCTGTCGGACGTCCGACGAACAAATCATCGTGCGAACCTTTCGTCCGAAAACAGCCAAGTTGTAGTTCGGACGTCCGATGCGTTTTTATTGTCCGACAGCATCAGCGTCCGATCGTCGTCAGAGAGTTGGCAAGTCTTCTTGGAATTTTTCGGACGTCCGATGCGGTTGATGTGCGTCCGAGGCGTGCGTCCGATACTTCCGGACGTCCGATGCTTCCATATGAGCATCCGACAGAGCTTTCTTCTTGATGTTCTTTATCCTTTCGGACGTCCGACAGATTCCCTTCGGACGTCCGACATGAGTGTCCTGTTTTTGCTTCTTCTTTTGGTTGATTTTCATTTCATGACATATTCGTACCGGATTCTTTGATAGGCAAAAACACTTATATTTGAAGAAAGTTAGATAAACATTTCAAAGTACTTTGTGATCATCAAAACCAAGAATAACACTCAAGTACGTCGTACTTCAGGCCCTTAACGCGCTCGGCCTGTCTCTCATTGGCCGTCCTAAGTTGGGTCACCTCGGCCTCTGTGAGAACCCGTACTTTTCCCATTTTCTAGGATTTTATTTATTTAATGGTTTGTTTTCTACATTTTCTTTAGTAGGAAAATTTTCTAGATATTTTTAATGAGCAGATATAGTTTTTAGATGATTTTTCTAGTATTGGATAGTTTTTGAAAAATTAAGGATATATAACGGACGTGGGACCCGTTAGTGCGAAAAGTTCAGAAAAATTCGGCCAAGGAGGTTAAGTTCCGGATACTGAGTGAAATTTATCGGGTGTTAAGAGATAAGTAGAGGTTGAGATGTGATTGATGTGAGAGGGAACTAATGGATAGAGATGCTTTAAATGGAGTGACACTTGTCACCATAAGAGTGGTTACACTTGTATGACAACTATTCACCTTTTTGACTTATTTGACAAATTGATTAAATATCTCAAAAATCACCAAAAATTCACTCTTGTCTTCTCCATTGTGGCCGGCCCTCTCTAGCAAAGGAAGGAAGAAAACTCTTCAAAATTTTGATATCCATCTAGCTCAAATCCTCCAAAGCAATCACTTAAACTTGTTTCTACTCCATAAAACCTCTTCCTTAGGTGCTATTTAGTGGTTTGGTGAAGTGTTTGGAGAAGCTAAGGTGCCAAGCAACTCTTCCTCTCTTGTTTACTAGGTGAGTGATGATTGAACTCTCTCCTTCACTTAATGAAGCTTAATTTGTGCCTAATGGGAGCTAAAGTGATGAAATATGTGGTTTATTTCTTGGTTTTGGATGAATTGATGAAGTTTTCAATTTATTGGTGATTTTTCTGATTTAATGTGATCATGATGTTGTGGCTATCCTTGATGATGGGAACTGATGTTTAATGACTCTAGTAGGTGTATGGGATAGATAATTGTAACCAATTTCTGGTTTGGAAGGAATTTGAGAAAGTTAGGGTTTTATATCCCCAATTCTGTCCGGTTTTGTATCTCATGGTTAGAGGCCGAATTGGCCTTGTCTTAAAACATGAAAGTTGTAGGTATTGATGTTTTAAAGGTTCCTATAAAATTTCAGGTCAATCGGAGTAGTGAAGAATGAGATAAGTCGAAAATACCGAGACTGGTCTAGGAAGGGGTGCTGCGAACAGGGTTGCCTTTTCACTCAATTTGACCGTGACGTTTCACCCTGATCCTCACCGAATTAGATTTTGACCAAAACATGCAAGTTGTAGCCAAGGCTATAAACTAGTTTCCTGTAAATTTTCAGCTTGATCCGACCACTGTAGCATGTGAAATGACCGCAATACCCTTGACTGTTTTCGAAACCTGTTTCGCGCCCAGATTTCTGTTTTCATGTAGTCTTCCATTTTCGACCATGAAAATGCACGATTCAGCCTTTGAGGTCTTCTGATGAAATGTAGCTTGATGTCTTAGCTACCATATTCCTTTGGAATTTCTGGATTTGGACTTGTAGAGCCTGAGTTATGATGTTTCCGCTAGAATGCGTTTTGGTGAATCTGTTTTACGTTTTTGATATAGTATCTTGCATTTTTGACCTGTTTGCACTCAAAACTGGGTTGAGTGACCTTCTGTAATGTTGTAGCCCTGTCTTTTAGCTTCGAGATGGTGGGTCTTGCACCCTCATCCGATAATCGTAGTGAAATTGGTACCATTACCGCAAAATGAGGACAAAAACTGTTTTTTCAGGGCCAAAGTTAATTGCATTTCCGGATTTTCTGGTTACCTATGATACTTGTATATGCATATGAAACCCTATTGGGGTTGTGATTGGCATTGCTTTATGACTCGTTATCGAGTCTCATTGTACTTGTTTACGTGTTCTATGGCGTGACGGTGGTTCACGTCATTCTCTTGACGGAAGTGCATGAAACAACACTTATTTGATAAGTGAGTATACTGCTCACTTGAATGTTACAATGTGGCTTTGCTATATGTGATTTTGATGCCTTGAAAGCTTATTTGGCTATTGGAATTGATTGAGGTAAGGGTGTACTTGACCGCCCTCACCCCTTGTGATACCGTTAATGACTATTTACCGCTTCACTGATATACTGCACTTGCTATATGAGATATTGAATTCCATTTCATGGAAACCTGATTTGGTGTCGTTTGGACGAATATCCAACGGCCTTACTGTATTACTGAGCTCAACCCCGTTGGTAGTCAATTGAATCGAGCCGGCGAGAGCTTGGTCGTGAAAATTGACATGCCTCGGGGACTGTACTGGGGAATCTTGTAGTAATGAGACTCTTGATTCCGGTAAACTCGAGTATTACCAAAAGCTACTGATTGGAGTGCGGGCCCGGTTGGGGTATGTTTGGTGGAAGGGATGGGAGTGAAGTGAGGTCTACGGTTTGGTACTTTTAACATTGACGGAGGGTCAATGAGATGGGATCAAGAATGTAAGCGTGGAAATGGGCTCTTGAGAGCCGTCTGTATCCTTTTACCGACTTGTTTTATTCTTTAATCGTGTACTTGAAATGAAAGGTTATGCTATATGCTCTTTGTTGCTTATGTGGTAGTAACTCACTGGGCTTAAGCTCATTCCGTTCCATTTGTTTTCCTTACAGGAAATGACCACTTTTGGAAAAGGTTGTGTTAGTTGGTTGTCAAGTTGAGCTCACATAAATGTCTTTTGAATAGCTCTTTGAATGAAACCCTAATGTGTATTGGGTTCAATTTCTTTTGATTGGCAAACCGAACATGTATATCCATGATGAATCGTTTTGATATGCCGCTTTGGCTTTTGGCTTGTAAATGTTACATTTCAATGTATATATGTTTGGTTGACATTTGGCTGGATTTCGGATTAACTCGTATTTCAAACGGCAAAAGAAAAATTTGGCTTCTCTCGGCCTAGTATTTGGATTCTGACGTGGACGGTACTGTTCATCATCGGCTTCGATTTTCATTTTTTATTTTGTGATTTTGACTTGTTTACGCGCGTGGGTATGTTCCAGAACGTATTAGATCGACGTGAACTGATCCGTAGTCCTGGCGAGAGCTGGGCAGGCAGTCCGCTAACCCCTTTGGTTCACCTTAGGGGAAAGTGGGGCTGTTACAGCCTCCAGTCGAGCATTATCTCCGGCCAACTCCTTACGCTCCTTGTCCACTGCAAACACGAGAGCGTTCGGATAGGCATACTTATGTTTACACTCACACCGTCGGAGACGGTTAGACGGGCTCCAGCGCACGACGGCCCCTCCAGGCCGTATCTGGTACGGGATCACTGGGAGTACTCCATGAGGTCTCTCGCCAGGAGGACTATCACTAGGCTCACCCTGTCCGGCCATCCTATACCAAAAGAGCAATTAACCATAAATAAGCTTAAAGCTCATAAAGAAAGAACCCTCACATCGAGCATTTCTATTACACCCAGGCTAACTCAAACCTAGGCTCTAATACCACCTGTGACAGCCCCACCTTCCCCTAAGGCGAACCAAAGAGGTTAGCGGACTGCTTGCCCAACTCTCGCCAGGACTAACGGTGCAGTTTAGAGCGATCTATTGCGTTCCGGAACTATAAATGCGCGTGAACAAAGCAAAAGGGCAAAATAACCCAACATAAAAAAAATGAAATTCGGAGTCGGTCATGAATAGTAACCGACCCGTCAGAACGCAACCAAATATCGAACAAACATTCACATCTTGAACTTTAGCAAATACAATCCAAAGTGACATACAAAAGTTGTCAAAAGTGAATATATACACGGTTTGCCAAATTGAAAGTGAAAACGGCCCTAAAGATACATTTAGAGTTTCACTTCATATACAATCCAAAAAAAATACATCTAGTTCATTCGGCAACCATCTATCAAGATTCATTCCAAAAAGTGTCATATTCCTGTAAGGAAAACAAAAGGAACGGTGTGAGCTAATTGCCCAGTGAGATACTATCACTTACGCAACCAATTGCATATAGCATCAACCTTTCATTCAATATAGTAAAATAAGCAAAGACACACGTCAAATATGGTGATAAAGGATACAGATGGCTCTCAAGAGCCCTTTTCCTCGTTTGCATTTTTTGATCGAACGTCATTGACTCTTCGTCAATGTTCAACAATAACCAACCGTAGACTCCACTTTACTTCCATTCCTTCCACCTAACATTTCCCAACCGGGCCCGAAATCCAAACACTTGCATTGTGGTATTAGTCGAGTAAACCGAAATCGAGAGTCTCTCATACTACAAGATTCCATGTAACATTGCCCCAAGGCACATTAATTGGCACGACCAAGCCCTCGCCGGCTCGATTCAATCAATTACCAATGGGGTTGAGCTCAAGGATAACAATTGTAGTCGTTGGAGACTCGTCCAAACGACCCCAAGTCATGTATTTCATTTCATATAACATTTCATATAACATTCTAATAACTTTCCAATAACATGCGAAACAATAAGTGAGAGTGATAAAGTACACTCTCACTTCAATCAATTAACATTCAACAACTCAAGTTCAAGTATCAAAGTCATATAATAACACACAAGTGAGTAGTACACTCACCAAGCTCGCAAATGTGGTTTCATGCACTTCCGTGAAAAGAACGTTGTGCACCACGGTCACGTCCTAAAACATGCAAACAAATACAATGAGACTCGATAACGAGTTATAAACCAAGGCCAAACATGACCCCAATAGGGTTCCATAAGCATATACAAACATTAAGGAAACCAGAAATTTCGAAAATGTAACTAGCTTTGGCCCTGAAAAAAAAACAGTTTTTGTCCTCATTTTGCGGTAATGGCACCCATTTCACTATGATTATCGGATGAGGGTGCAAGACCCACCATTTCGAAGCTAAAAAATAGGGCTACAACATCACAGAAGGTCACTCAACCCAGTTTTGAGTGCAAACAGGTCAAAAATGCAAGATACTACATCAAAAATGTAAAACAGATTCACCAAAACGCATTCTAGCGGAAACATCATAACTCAGGCTCTCCAAGTCCAAATCTAGAAATTCCAAAACCAGCTGAAAGCTAAGTAACAGGGCTAAATTTCATCAGAAGGCCTCAACAACCAATTCGGAAGGAATTCCAGCCAAAACAACAATTACAAGTATGGACTTTATCATGAACAAGCATTCACATTGAAGTTTTTGGTTCCCTTAGCTTCCCAAGCTTCCAAACTTACAATCAATCGGTTTAGAATTCGATTTTAGCACTTGGTTGGTGTAAATCAAGAAGGAATTTGTTTTCTCTTGCTCTCCCTTTCTCCCTCTCTTGCTCAGCCAAGATGAAGAATAAAATGAAGGAGATTAAGCTAAGTTTGTCTTATAAGAAGGTAGAAAGATAAGACTTAATGCTAACCACAAGTTTGGCCAACACTTGGCTCAACCTCAACCACACAATTTTCTCTTTCTTTCCTTGCATTTTGGGCCACATATTTTGGTCAATAAGTAATCATGAGAGGGAAGATATTTTGCTCAATTAGTGATAAGCTTGTATGGCAAGAAAGTGGTGGTCAAGTGGTGGTTAAATCGGTAGTACCCGGTACACGTCGGTTCGCACTGTTTTTCCTTAAATCCCCCGTACTAGGATTTTTACTTCCTATTCACCAACTTTATATCATTGCTCCTAATCACATATTATTTCTCACTTAAAAGTCACTCTTAAGCACCAAATTTGATCCTTACTCGGTACCGGATAATTATACTGCGGTTACACGAAAAATCCGATTTCACCTTGAATTGAAAACGAATAGGAAAACCCTAATTTCCTATGGTCATTGGCACTTTTCTAAGGTGATTGAACCATGAATAACATGAAATAATAATTTTCAAATAAAAGGGAATTTTTGAGAAATATGTAAGGATTTTGCGAGTCCTCACACTCTCCCCCCCTTAAAAGAATTTCGACCTCGAAATTCCAACTCGCACTAATCAGATCAAAAATAGTTCTCGAAAGTTGATCACGTACTAAGAATCATTTCAATCTCACCACAAGGATCTTTTGGGTTACACTATTTTCCAGGCTCAGCTAAGATGACCCCGTCCGGTCTCTCACGTCACTTCCTAGTCACTCGATGTCCGTAGATTTCTTATATTCATTTTAGTCGGACAAAGCCTGTTCATGTTCCAAAATACAAGTCCCAAGTACCTAGTAGCTAGCATCGCCTCAACTCTGGAGTACTCGGGCACGAGAATCCGAAATAAGATAATTCACATCTCGAGCTGCAGTCCCAAGAGTAAACTATCTACAATCGAAATTCCTACCTGACGTACCTATCTATGGTCCTCAGATACCATGAGAAAGATTTAAGGCCGATAACATTTATGATCCATAACTTATGCTCGAACAAACACTTAATCCTTCATACTTATTCACCACTTAGTCCAGGCTCACTCCGCGCAAAGACCACGCGAAGCAGCTATAGGTTTTATCCCTCAATTGCTTACCTTTCAAATCAAATCAAATCCCACAGTCCGGCATCCCAAACTTTAAGCCTAGGATACACTACAGAAATCTGAAGCCTAAGCTCTGATACCACCTGTGACGGTCCCACCTCACCCTAGGGCGTACCAAAGAGTTTGGCGGGTCGCCTGCCCAGCTCTCGCCAGGACTCACTCACTCGTATCATGTATATACATCCATAGACAATAGATGCTCAAGTAAAAGATAAGAAACTTCTACACGCCAGAAATGTTCAAAGTTTTTACCATTCAAGTACAAACATCGAGTATACGAAGGTTCTCATTCCTCATAGAACCAGCCCGTGCCAAGCACTAGGGCGAGAACCATTACAAGGCCAAAGAACTAGATCAACTAGACTATACAGAACTCTCGTCCTTGCTCGCCTTCCCCTGCTAAGGAAAACAATTGACGTGGTATGAGCTAAAAAGCCCAGTGAGGTTCTATATATATAAACAAGTAATTAAACAAGGAACATTAGTCATGTAATAACAATTAATCCAGAAAACATGTCCAATATAAAGCAAGGATAATACATTCATTAAAAGGATACAGGCTCACAAGGAGTTATTTGTTCGTTCGTTCGTTCCCTTGACATTTCCCCTTATTCCTCCAATGATTTGAAAATTTCCTTTTTGAGAAGTAAAACCCTCGTGCCTGCGTTCGTTCATTCATCCCTTTCCGGACGTTGGCTTGACTCCACCCATCCGGACGTTGGCCGGACTCCACCCATCCGGACGTGGCCGGACTACAAGGTAATACTCGAGTATACCAAATTCACCCAGGTCACCATATCGCCCGACCGAGTCCGCTTCTGGCTCGAGTCGATCGGTAACAAGGGCAAGGGCCTAGTTCAGCCAAAGAGACTTACATTCATGCACAACTAGTATTTCAACATTTAATCACCGAAAATTTCATATTTATTTAGGTCGAGTGCGATAAAGTACACACTCACCTAGAAAAAGTTCATTTTAGAAATCATAGAAAACAATTAACATTTAATGAAATATTCACAAATAATCCCATAGTCACAACAATCCTCATAGTCATAGAAACAAAACGTATATAGAACACTCACCTATTTACGCACAACAACGTGCAAAATATCCTTCCGGATATTATCTTTAGTCACCGAGAAAACCTAAGATTAAATGAAAAGAATATTACCACTCATTTATCACAACCAATTAGGTGCAATCAAAGAGGCTCGACGAATGATGAGTAGAACGTATAAAAAGACTTTAAAGTGGAACGAGGACATTTGGACCCGTGGACAAAAATAACTAGGGTTTCATAGACCACACATAAAACCAAACTCAAAAGGGTTATAAAATTTTCTAATGGAAACACTTGAACTAAAGACAAGTCAAAATCCAACTAGATAGACTAAGAAATACCGTTTTTGGAATCGTTTATATGGTTGAAACTTATCTCATATTCAAGTAGATATTATAGACTAATTGTCTTAATGAAATTCATGAAAAAGAGAGGACAAAATACTCAAGAAAATCCTAAACTACTCCTCTTTATTTGGTAAGAGTAAGTAAACATTTGGAGTTTCCAATTGAAGAAGGATCATGTTTTTAAGATGGAAAAACAGTCATAGTATTATACAAGTTCAAATAGAACTTAGCTTTCGGGCGAAAATTTGGGCAGCATGCCCTTTGTGTTTACCTAATTTTCCAGCCATTTATGGCTTCATGATTTTTTCTCAGCCAAACCCAAAGTCATGTACATCACAAACTCATCATAATAGCCATTTCATAGGCTCAAGACAATATAAGAACAAAAATCAAAGTAATAACAAGTGCGGAAATGCAATTTGACAAAAGACAGTTTTGACGGGTTCATGCATAATGGTCACAACCAGAGTTACACTTATCGGATTGGGATGACATTATGCCATTTCGAAGCTAAGACACAGGGCTACAATGTTGAAGAAGACCACTCATTCCAGTTTGCCCTGTATCTAGGTCAAATTTATCAAAATAATCCCAGATTTTCTAGTTCAAGGTTTACGGTGGTAGTCTTGATTCATCCACTCTGATCTCAGTACACATAACTCCAAATCCAGTAATTCCAAAGCCATATGAAAGCTAAGACAAATGTGTACAATTCTCATGAAGATGACTTAGTCAGATTTACAGTGCAATCTAGTCAAATTCCCACTTTACAGATCCAAAATCCAACTAGTCGGTTAATTAGCTGCACTATCTTTAAATGACTATATCTTAGGTTACCAAGGTCCGATTAAGGTGTTCTTGGTGGCGTTGAAAAGATAATACAGGGTACTAAAACTTTAATGTTTTGACAATTGGCTAAATCTAAACGTATTATAGTGAACAAACACAACAAAAGAGACTAAACTGTCCACGCGGAATTCTGGAAAGTAACCTAGATCAGCGAGGGTATTTTGGTCTTTTCACAAGCTACGTTGCTCCGATTGAGCTGAAATTTTGTGGAAAACTATAAAATACTATTTTCTACAACTTTCATATTTTGACCTAAGGCCCATTCGGCCTTTAACATGAGGCTACAAAACCGGACAGAAAAAGGGGGAAAATTTTCCAGAATCTGGAATTTTTGTTCTTCAATGAAACTTTCTCAAATTTCTTGTTCCAATCACTACCAAATCCCCTTGTATAATCTTATATTCAACATATAGTAACCATATAGCAAGTTTGGGCAGAAATTTATCAAATCCTAACTCACTTATATCATCCAAAAATCATCACAACAACTTGTATAACTTGTAATGTAACCCAAAACATGAACTATTTAACATCTTAAACAAGAATAAAAGGATCAAAGCCATAGATCAGATTTTATACCTCAAAAAAGAAGGCTTGCAAGAGTGATCCTCCACTATTTCTTGAAGTTTTTGGTTCCCTTAGCTTCCCAAGCTTCCAAACTTACAATCAATCGGTTTAGAATTCGATTTTAGCACTTGGTTGGTGTAAATCAAGAAGGAATTTGTTTTCTCTTGCTCTCCCTTTCTCCCTCTCTTGCTCAGCCAAGATGAAGAATAAAATGAAGGAGATTAAGCTAAGTTTGTCTTATAAGAAGGTAGAAAGATAAGACTTAATTCTAACCACAAGTTTGGCCAACACTTGGCTCAACCTCAACCACACAATTTTCTCTTTCTTTCCTTGCATTTTGGGCCACATATTTTGGTCAATAAGTAATCATGAGAGGGAAGATATTTTGCTCAATTAGTGATAAGCTTGTATGGCAAGAAAGTGGTGGTCAAGTGGTGGTTAAATCGGCAGTACCCGGTACACGTCGGTTCGCACTGTTTTTCCTTAAATCCCCCGTACTAGGATTTTTACTTCCTATTCACCAACTTTATATCATTGCTCCTAATCACATATTATTTCTCACTTAAAAGTCACTCTTAAGCACCAAATTTGATCCTTACTCGGTACCGGATAATTATACTGCGGTTACACGAAAAATCCGATTTCACCTTGAATTGAAAACGAATAGGAAAACCCTAATTTCCTATGGTCATTGGCACTTTTCTAGGGTGATTGAACCTTGAATAACATGAAATAATAATTTTCAAATAATTTTCAAATAAAAGGGAATTTTTGAGAAATATGTAAGGATTTTGCGAGTCCTCACACTCTCTCCCCCTTAAAAGAATTTCGACCTCGAAATTCCAACTCGCACTAATCAGATCAAAAATAGTTCTCGAAAGTTGATCACGTACTAAGAATCATTTCAATCTCACCACAAGGATCTTTTTGGGTTACACTATTTTCCAGACTCAGCTAAGATGACCCCGTCCGGTCTCTCACGTCACTTCCTAGTCACTCGATGTCCGTAGATTTCTTATATTCATTTTAGTCGGACAAAGCCTGTTCATGTTCCAAAATACAAGTCTCAAGTACCTAGTAGCTAGCATCGCCTCAACTCTGGAGTACTCGGGCACGAGAATCCGAAATAAGATAATTCACATCTCGAGCTGCAGTCCCAAGAGTAAACTATCTACAATCGAAATTCCTACCTGACATACCTATCTATGGTCCTCATATACCATGAGAAAGATTTAAGGCCGATAATGTAACGGCCCCACTTCTCCCTAGGGCGTACCCTAGGGTATCGGCGGACCGACTGCCCAGCTCTCGCCGGGACTCAGTCAGTCGCTATAGGAGAAGACAATAAAGTCCATAAAACAAACGAAATATCAATAATTTCAAATTTAAACGTAAACTTATATACATATCCATCCCAAAAGCAATAAACTAGGTACAAAGGTTCTCCGTTCTCCATACAACCAGCCCACCAAACATTGGGGCGAGAACCATAACAAAAGAGCCAAAAGTACTAGTTCGGCTAGACTATACGAAGCTTCCATCCTTGCACGTCTTCCCCTGCTAAGGAAAACAAAAAAAAAACTAAAGGAATGAGCTGGAAAGCTCAGTGAGGTTCCGTACACATAGTCAACAAGAGAATCAATGCATTCAATACATTTAACAAAAATTCAAGATACAAGTACAAATAAAGCGGTAACCACATTCATGAAAAGGATACGTGCTCACAAGGAGCCATTCGTTCAATCGTTCATTCATTCATTCTCCTTTCTTTCCCCTATCTTCAATCATTTGAAAAATGCATTTTGCAGGAGTAAAACCCCTCGTCCATTCATTCACTCATTCATTCATTCATTCTCCCCGTCCCTGGCTTTTGGCCAGGCTCCACCAACCTACAGGGTAATACTCGAGTATACCGAAACGTTCACCCAAGTTCCTTGTCGCCCGACCGAGTCCGCTTCTGGCTCGAGACGACCGGTAACAAGGGGCAATGGCCAGTTCAGCCCGAAGGCTTACATTCATGCACAATTAACATTTCAATCGCTCAATCATTAAAATTTCACAATCATTTAGGCTAAGTGCGGTAAAGTACACACTCGCCTCAAAATCATTTTAGCAATCATTGAAAGCGTTTAACATGCTATCAATCATTCAAACAAGCCATATAATCAGGAAACAAATCAAACAAGGAACACTCACCTATACACGTAAAATAACGCCCACTTCTCAATCACCAATGAAACCTAAAAGACACAAAGACCACATTACAATCCATCTAACATGATTTAGATGCAATCAAGAAATACTCGACTACTCGCGAGTAAACGAATAAAAGACTTTCAAAGTGTAAGGAAGGCAAAATACTTTAACTTCCACACTTAAAACCTTGCTTAGAAACAATGCACTTATGGCCGATAAAACCCGAACTCATACCTCTATAGGTTGGAAAGGCTTAAGGAACCTTTGAAGTTTGAAACGGAAGAGGTATCATGTTTTCAAAAGATAAAACGGTTACCTTATTTGCCAAATGACAATATACAAATTCGAACCGAAACTTAGCCTTCGAACCCTTATTCAAGGACCCGAAGACACTTCCAAGGAAAAACGTTCAATTTGATACAAAATACATTTCCAAAAACCACTTTAACTCATTCAATTTCCAAGAAAATAAATGGACGGCATATCCCTTGTGTTTACCTATTTTCCAGCCAATAATGGCTTCATTATTTTTCTCAAATCAGTCCCAACATGTCATATAGAATAATATCATGTCCAAAAGCCATTCACTAGGCTTAAAGTCATATAAATACAACAAGAACTACAAAAAACAAGCTAAAAACATTTTCAGATAAAACAATGCGTGACAACATTTTGCGGAAATGGCACTAAAGGCACTACGATTATTGGATTAGGGTGGAAGACCCACCGTTTCGAAGCTAAGAGACAGGGCTACAACAATGTAGAAGGTCACTCAGTCCAGTTCCTAACGCAACTAGGTCAAATATGCAAAATACTATACCAGAATTCCCAAAACAGGTTTGCAAATCACCCAAAACTGTAATTACTATAACTCAGTCTATACAAGTCCAAATGCCGAAATTCCAAAGGCATATGTTATCTAAGACATTCAGCTACATTTCATCAGAAGACACCAACTTCAAAATCCAAACCAATTCCAGTCAAAATAGCCAAATACAAACTCAGTTTTCGCATTCTGGCCAAAGCAGAACAGCTACAGTAATTTCGTCATAACTCACTCTACGCTAATCCAAATGCCCTGAAATTTTACAGGCCCCTTAAACACATCAATACCTACAACTTTCATGTTTTGAGCAAAGTCCAATTCGGCCTCTAACCCTATGATCTAAAACCGGACAGAATTAGGGGTTTATGAACCCTAACTTTCCATTTTTCCATCCAAGTCCAAAATTGATTGCATTTAACCACAATTCACACCTACTAGAGTCATTTTAAACCATTACCATTCATTATACAAGGCCACAACATCCCATTCATATAAAACCAGAAAATTCATCATAAAATGGAAAACTTCACCAAAACACTTCCAATCAAGAAATAAATCACATATTCCAACCCTCAAGCCACTTCTAAGCATAATATAACCATCATTAGGTGTAGTAGGGTGTTCAAGCATCACTTACCAAGTAACAAGAGATGTAGAGAGGTTGGCCACCTTAGACCTTCAAACAAACTTCACTAATACACTTACTATCACTAAAAGGAAAGATTTTATGGAGTAAAACTAATCTAAGCTTTTGTTTGTAGAAGATTGAAGCATATGGAAGCTTGAAAGTTGAAGAATTTCCTTCCTTCTTTGCTCAAGGAGAACCGGCCATGGAGGAGAAGAAAACGGTAATTTTTGTGAATTTTTTTGATATTTAATCCTTTGGTCAAAAAAGTCAAGAATGTGAATAGTGTTTCTTAAAGTCCAACCAATGAGAAGGTGACACTTGTCACCTCATTAAATGCATTCTTATCTTTCTTTTCTCTCTCACATAAATCACTTCACACACACTACTTATCTCTTAACACCCGATAAATTTTTCACAGTATCCGAAACTTAACCTTATTGGCCGAATTTTTCCGAATTTTTCGCACTAGTGGGTCCCACATCCAATATATATTCTTAATTTTCTAAAAATTCACCAATGCTAGAAAAATCATCTAGAAACTATAATTGCTCTTAAAAACCACTAAGAAAATATTTCTAAACCAGAAAATGCAGAAAACATGCAATTAAGGGGAAATAAACCCTAGGAAAAATATTAGGGTTTTACGGGTTACAGATAACATTTATGATCCATAACTTATGCTCGAACGAACACTTAATCCTTCATACTTATTCACCACTTAGTCCAGGCTCACTCCGCGCAAAGACCACGCGAAGCAGCTATAGGTTTTATCCCTCAATTGCTTACCTTTCAAATCAAATCAAATCCCACAGTCCGGCATCCCAAACTTTAAGCCTAGGATACACTACAGAAATCTGAAGCCTAAGCTCTGATACCACCTGTGACGGTCCCACCTCACCCTAGGACGTACCAAAGAGTTTGGCGGGTCGCCTGCCAAGCTCTCGCCAGGACTCACTCACTCGTATCATGTATATACATCCATAGACAATAGATGCTCAAGTAAAAGATAAGAAACTTCTACACACCAGAAATGTTCAAAGTTTTTACCATTCAAGTACAAACATCGAATATTCGAAGGTTCTCATTCCTCATACAACCAGCCCGTGCCAAGCACTAGGGCGAGAACCATTACAAGGCCAAAGAACTAGATCAACTAGACTATACAAAACTCTCGTCCTTGCTCGCCTTCCCCTGCTAAGGAAAACAATTGACGTGGTATGAGCTAAAAAGTCCACCACTATTTTGTATGTCACTTTGGATTGTATTTGCTAAAGTCCATACCTGTTACCTGTCCAATGTACTCATATCATGATACCTGTTTCATGTTAATGCTCCATACCTGTAACATGCTTCATTACTCGTACCTGTAATAAGCTCCAATCACTCGTGAACTATACATGCCAATGTCTTGAATCATGATAACTGTCTCATGATAAATGTCTCATACCATGATACTCAAATTACCCGTACAATGATTGTCACCTCATGATAACATGCCATTGTGTAACCTTGAACCATGCATATGATATGCCCAACCTACTTGATTTATTTGAACTGTTAGAGTGTCTTGGAACCTCACTGGGCTATGTAGCTCATTCCACGTTGTGGTTTTCTTTTACAGGGTTCGAGACCAAGGGTGCTCGTGAGTAGTACTAGATTGTTTTCTTTTGAAGACTTTAAGTTATATTATAACGGATGGCTATTGTACCCTTTTTCGTTGGGTTGTATTTAAGCTTGAAATCTACATAATTGTAAGTGTGAGATATTTGAAATACTTTAATTATGTATTGAAGTTACTTAAAATATTTTGAGCTTTTGAATGATGGATTGTAGGGTGTCCTGGCGAGGGCTGGGCCGGCGTCCCGCGAATACCCTTTAGTTCGCCTTAGGGAGAAGTGGGGGCGTCACAGTTGGTATCAGAGCTTAGGCTTCAGATCTTTGTAGTGTATCCTAGGCTTAAATGTTTAGGATGCCGGACTGTGGGACTGGTCTGAAAGTTAAATGATTGCTTGTGGCGATGAAATTTAGAGCCACTTCACGTGGTCTCTACAAAGGAGCAAGATAGGGCCAAGTGGTGTTATGGTCCTTACTATGTGATTGAGTAAAGGCGTAAGTGCCCTTCTAGAAATGTAAGCTGTGAATCATGAATGTTATAGGTTGTAAAACCTTTATCTTGATGATTGGAGGGAATTTGATATGTATGTTGGGTAGGAATCTTGAATGTGGTGATTTACTCTTGGGACCGGCCGGCTTGAGTTGTGAATTACCTTATTTCGGATTCTTGTATCCGAGTACTTGAGGGTGGAAAGCAACCCTAAGTGCTTGATATCTCCATTTGTGGGGAATAAGAATGAATCGATATTTCATGTGAATGGTTACAGGAAATCAATAATTGTTTGGTTAAGATGGTACAATAATTAAGAGTGGAAGATGGAAAAATATCGTAACCCAAAAGATCCTTGTGCTGGGATTGAAATCGAGCATGTTAGGGAACGAGAATTGTCTAGTTCCAATTAATCTAGTGAATCTCTACTTGTGATCTTTCATAGTGAGACGATGGGAGTAGAACTTAAGAGTTTGCGCTTTGGAGATGAATGTACTTGTGACAATCACTTGTTTATTTTTGTTATTGACTTTGATTTGGCATGAACTTTACTTGGCCATAATTTGTGTTATGATTTAATGAACTCTAGTTTGTGTTTACTTGCATAGTGATAATGTTATTTGTGTAAGTGACTTCATCCTCTTTAAATGTTGCTACTGGTATATGAGTATAGTTCAATTTTAGCTAAGTATGAGGTTTATGCATGTGCGTATAGATTAGCTGTGAACATGGAAATTAGAGGACAACGAAAGGGACGTCAACCTAGACAACCCCGAAATGAAAGAGTAGATAATGGATCTGATATTGACCAAAATGCCGAGCTAAGTGCTGGGAGAGGAAATGACCAAATGGGACAAGTTTTAACTCGCATGACGGATATCCTAGAGCTCTTAGTAGCTCAACAGGGTCAAGGGATTGGTCAAGGAAACCAACGTGGAAACCAAGAAATAGGGGAGGATCAAGATTTAGAGCTGTTTCAGAAATTTTCCCCGCCCAAGTTTGCTGGAGGACCTGATCCAGAGGTGGCTGAGAATTAGTTAGAGAATATAAGAAATATATTCGATGCTTTGGATTACACAGAGGAGAGACAAGTCACCTTTGCTGTATTTCAACTTGAAGGAGCAGTCCGAGCCTGGTGGAATGTTATAAGAAACAAGTGGGAAAGGGATCAAACCCTAAGGACTTGGGTAAACTTTGTACGTGAATTTAATGAGAAATTTCTTCCTTCACTTGTCCAAGAAAAGAGAGAAGATGATTTTATAAAGCTTCGTCAAGGAACTTTAAGTGTAGCTGAGTATGAAACACGCTTCACGAAATTATCTACATATGCCCTAGAAGTGGTGGCTACTGAACGGAAGAGAATAAGACGGTTTATCCAAGGATTAGATTTGGAAATCCAAGATGCTCTTGCCGTAGCACAGGTTGAAACATTTAGTGACGCTCTCGAAAAAACGCAAAGGGTAGAAAGCACAAAATGTCAACTAAGAGCTTTTCAAGCAAGGAAAAGAGATGCATCTGATAGTACACTAGGAGAAAATGGACCATCACCCAAAGTTAGAAAAGAAGTGAATGGAGTAGGACTGTTACTTCCTGCACCACTCATGATAAAGGAACCAAAAGGAACTATGTCGCGAGGGACTTCAGTAGGACAAACACGATCAAAGAAAACCTCGCAAGCAAGTCAGGTCACAACACCTCGTCCAACTTGTGGATATTGTGGAAGGACGAATTACACTGAAGAAAACTGTTGGCTAAAGGGACGAAAGTGTATGGGATGTGGGAGTACCAACCATAAAGTTCATGACTGTCCAAGGAGGTATCCACGAGAAACTACTGCTCAACAAGGAAATGGAACTGTCCCTCGACAAGTCAATGGAAGGAACCGACCAGTGGTGTCGGAAAGAACGCATGACATGAACACACCACATGGTTCAGAGTTGTCTGAGATTACAGAAGGAATGAATTTCGAGGACGAAATTCTTTTAAGAAGGGGAGGTTGTGAGGACTCGCAAAAATTTACTTATTGAATCTCCTATTTCTAGCTTATTTAATTATTTATTTGGCCTTTTACTCTGAATATTATTTTCTAAGATCTTGAGACCTAATTACATGGAAATGTAGTTTCATTATATTTTTAAAGTGACTTGTTTCAAAAATTAATTTCCGGAAGCTCGTTTAGTGAAAATAGTGAACACGTCTTTGGAAATTTTGATCGATTGAGAGTACAATAAGTTTGGAATATTGGAGACATGTACAATGGACCTAAATTAGGTATTTTAATGTTTAAATACTCAAGTGATAGTTATTAGTATTGTCGTTATAAGAATTTCTCAGAAGTTTCGCGTTATCGCGCTTAAATTGGAGATACGCGTTTTCACACGCGCGATTTAAATTTAGGAACTTTAGACCCTTATTTTGGGACAATTGAGAGTGAATAATATTTATATAAATATAAGTGCATTAGAGGTTTAGTGCACTAGTGAAACAAACGCAAGAGGAATCGAGCACGAAACGCGCGTGAGTGCGCGCGGTAGTAGAGTTGACTTTTGCACAAATGGGCCACACATTTGAAGTTTCTTTTGGAAGCTAAAATCTGATCACTCTCTTCTTTCTCCTCTCACCATTACAGCCGGCCATCAAGATAGAAAAGGACCAAGTTTCCTTCATCAAACCTCTTCCAATTCACTCCAAATTCGAACTACACTTAACTAAACATTTAGAGATCCCCTTGAGCTAAGAAAAGGAGCTGCTATTCACGGTTTTTCTTGTGCTAAGGAAGGCCAAAAATTATGACTTTGTTCACCACACTAGTAGGTAACGATCAACTGCCGAAATCTTGTTTTATGGAGGTTCAATTGCGCGTATAAACTCTTGCATGCTTGTGGGTTAGCTTGTTTATGGTGTAAAATGAAATGGGTGGGCTCTATGAACTCCCACCTTTGTCTTGGGGACTGATCTCATGCGTGATGATGGATTTAATGTTGGTTTAGTGCTCAAAATGGTAGATTAATGGTGTATAACTAGTAGAAACTTCAAGGAGTGCATGGAGTAAAATGTTCCGATTTTGCCCCTGTTTTGATCGTACCCTTTTCTGCAGAATTTTGAGGGTTTAATGGCTTGTATATGATGTTTATATGTTGTATAGTTGGTGTATAAAATTTCATTGAAAAATATTGAGGTTTGGTTGGTCAAATGAGTTGATTTCCAAAGTTAGCAAAACTGGAAAATGAATCCCGTATTGCCCAGGCAGTCGTTTTGTATCGGCCATAACTCTTTGCTCCGATGTCGAAATCAAGTTCCGTTTGTGGCATTGGAAACTAGACATTCCGAGATTTCCATTGGTACCAATTTCACATTCTGGTTCTACTTGAGTGAGCCACACCATTCGATTGAAAATCACTGTCCTGTTTCATTTCTCTCCAGGAGACAGGACAGGACTTGTATCTTGATGCTAAAAAACGATCTGTTTGTGGATAGAATTTCAAACTGGTTTCTTATGATAAAATTCAGCTTTATGAGAGATCTTTCCAACGCCATCAATCACCCCCAATTCCAAGTTGAATTGAGTGAGTTGTGGCCAAAGTTTGAAACTGCTATAGTGATAGAATTTTCCACTTGGACAGATTTGTAACTAACAATGATTTGGGACTTGTTGTTTTGGAAACTTTGATGTCTAACATCTACCAAACTTTATATTAGATGTTCCTTGGACTTTGTTTCACAAATAAACCAGATTTGGGTTGGTTGCTTTGGATAAAATGTTTAAAAAGGAAAGAAGAGCTAGAAGACAGTTTTACCTTGGGAAATTTCTTGAACTTTGATGGTTTAGTTAACTACCTTCCCGTGTGAATTTTCAAATAAAATTTGATAGAAGAATAATCCTCATATGGAGGTTTAATTGTCTAAAATTTGGTTATATCTTAAGACCATTTTGATATGCAAATGATGTCACAAAATTCGCTCATCAAATCTAGCAAACTTTTCGTTTTCTCTTAGCCAAATGGTCAAATCTGATTTGGAGAGTTTTATTTCGAAAATTTGGATGTCAATGGTCTCTAAATTGCTCAGTGGATGTTTATGAACTCTTGGTTTCAATAATGGAGAGATTTGGAACTGATTTCATGGTACAAAAAGTTTGTAAACAAAAGAAAAGTGAGAAGGTAGTTTAGCCTTGAAACTCTTCATAAACTTTGGTTGTTTTAATGACTGCCTTACCGTGAGAGTTTTTGTATGAAACTTGGTAGAAATGTTGTTCACACATGGAAGATTTAGTGTACCAAGTTTGATGTATTTCCAATGCCAACTCGATGACCAAATGATACTTCGAATCTAGTTTTCAAACCTGGAAAATAGCCCAACAGTCTTAACTTTTTCAGCAACTTGGAGCTACTATATCTTGGTGCTCGAAACTCCGTTTCTCTTTCTGCTTGTTTTTTTATACTCTTGGATTACAACACTAATTGATTTTCAAATTTCAAAGGTTAGTTCAAAACAAGTGAATTTTATCGAATTTCTAAAGTTGGCCAAAAACCAACTTAAATCTGTCTTGGTAATTCAAGTTACCAACTTTGAGCCAAAATTTGAGTGCCTTTCACTTACATTCGTGGAAAAGTGTCTTCTAAGAACTTTTAGTACTTTTAAAAATGTTTCCAATGGTACAAAGTCTTCTAAGAGCACCGTATCCTACAGTACATGTTTACCTTGTATTATGATAATTGTTTCATGCTAAAATGCCAACATGAAATCCTGAGCAATGCCTGTGATATGCTCCATACCTGTTACCTATCCAATGTACTCATATCATGATACCTGTTTCATGTTAATGCTCCATACCTGTAACATGATTAATTACTCGCACCTGTAATAAGCTCCAATCACTCGTGAACTATGCATGCCAATGTCTTGAACCATAATAACTGTCTCATGATAAATGTCTCATACCATGATACATGTCTCAATTTACCCGTACAATGATTATCACCTCATGATAACATGCCATTGTGTAACCTTGAACCATGCATATGATATGCCCAACCTACTTGATTTATTTGAACTGTTAGAGTGTCTTGGAACCTCACTGGGCTGTGTAGCTCATTCCATGTTGTGGTTTTCTTTTACAGGGTTCGAGACCAAGGGTGCTCGTGAGTAGTACTAGATTATTTTCTTTTGAAGACTTTAAGTTATATTATAACGGATGGCTATTGTACCCTTTTCCGTTGGGTTGTATTTAAGCTTGAAAGCTACATAATTGTAAGTGTTAGATATTTGAAATACTTTAATTATGTTTTGAAGTTACTTAAAGTATTTCGAGCTTTTGAATGACGGATTGTAGTTAGTCCTGGCGAGAGTTGGGCAGGCATCCCGCGGATACCCTTGGGTTCGCCTTAGGGAGAAGTGGGGGCGTCACACAATTCATTTGTTTTCAATATCAAAAGGAGACATCTCAGAGGAAAATAGAAAACTGCCTGCAAAATAGTACATTTGGCAGTCAAGGGTATTTTTGCCATTTCACATGCTACAGTACTCAGATTGAGCTGAAATTTTGTAGGCAGCTAGTTAACACCATTTCCTACAACTTTCGTGTTTGATCTAAGCTTGATTCGGTCTCTAACATGGATGAACATAGAGGTCAGTAACAGGGCAGATTTGAAACCCTAATCTGAAATTTAGGTACTGTGACGACCCCACTTCTCCCAAGGGCGAACCCAAGGGTATCGGCGGGCCGCCTGCCTAGCTCGCGCCAGGACTCGAAACTTAAAACAGTAAAAGCCAGAAAATCCAAAAGAGTACTATTTACAATCCCAAAAGAGTTATAATTACATTCTCCAAAAATACCTGCCCTTACTATTACATCCGTATAGTTACAACCAAAATCAAAATGTAGACCCTAAGAAGGATCCTAATACAAACCACCAGAAATAAAACAAACATCCTAATGGTTCAACTATTACAAGCCAATCTACTATACTAGTGTGTGTGCCCAAACGTACCCGCGTCGGCCCCTGCTAAGGAAAACAAAAGGAATGGGGTAAGCTAAAAGCTTAGTAAGTAAACAGGGACAAAAGCGTAAATTTCACGTAGCATCAATTACACAGTATGAGTAAAGCAAAAGCAGAAAAGTAACATCACATAATAAGGATACGGGTGGCTCCAAAGCCAAGTCATTTGCCATGCGTGATCTCCTGTCGACACTCCGTCGACCATAAATAAGGTCCGTAGAACTTCACTTGTACACCCACCGACACCTTATCACCCTCACTGGCCAGTCACCTCACAAACTTGCCCAGGCGAACGAAATCACAAACTTGAGCTTTAATCATAAGCTCGGGTCACAAACTTGGTGACCTCAAACCAAGTTGGACTGACTTCGACCAAGCCCTAACCGGCTCGAATAGTCCATCTAGGTATTGAGTTCAACCGCAAACTCACAAAATTCACAAAATTATTCAAAAGTCACCCCGAGCCACAAGCTCAAGGGTTTTTGTTCCAAAATTTCTCACATACATATGTCATGTACAAATTGGTGCGTAAATTAGGGTCTAGATCGAGTGCGATAAAGTACACCCTCGCCTAGGTACCCTTTTTACACATAACGAAACACATAAACAACTAACACATAAGAGCGGCCTGAATACTTACTCAAAATACCAAAAGTAGTATAAAGGCGGAATTCACTTTGTGTGTTGGCTAGTAGTGGGCCCCACCGGCACCGCCTAGCTCACCACTGTCTGAAATCGAAGATTATGTCACAATATATCATAAACGGCAACTAACGTACTTAAAACAAGCAAAACGGCAAAATTGGCACGCGCAAGTGCGGGAACGGCAAAACGGCCGCACACGTCCGCGCGGAACGGCAAACGGAAATGGCCAAGTCGGCTATCTCAAACCGTTTTGGTCAAAAATTAGGCTAGGAATATCGGATCAAGGTACATGAGGTACCGTTACGAAGCTAAGAGGAAGGGCTACAATGTTCATGAAGACATCGTAACCCAGATCTCAATGGGTATAGGTGAAAATTGCGTGAAACAGTTCCAGCTGTTTCATTGCGAGTTACCAAACAGGCCCTGTTTGCAAGGCCGTAACTCACGGTTCAGAAATCGAAATGAAGAAATTCCAAAGGCATTAGAAAGCTGAGACATAAGGCTAAAAATTTCATGTTTTGGCCAAGACCTGAATCTATTCAGAACAAAACAAAATTCGAGTGCCAAAGTACCCGTCAGAACTGTCCAAATACAAGGCAGTTCTGACGAGCGATATTGTTTTGATCATAACCGGAGCTACGGAACTCGGTTTTCGACGTACTTTATACCGTTTCGAAGCTGAGATCAAGATCTAAACTTCTTATGAAGGAGTCGGCACCCAGATCGAACTCTATAAAAATCGAAAAGTCATGGGCAGAAACAAAATCAGAAAACGCGCAGAACCAGAGGGTCAAAACAGGCTTGAGCATTTCGTCGATAACTCAGGCTACGCTAATCCGATTGACCCGAAATTTTGCAGGCATACTCAGGACTCAAGGGGCTACGACTTTCATGTTTTGAGGAATTCCTAAATCCGTACATAGCATTAAGAAAAATGAAGCCGAAGTTCAGTCGTTAAACTGTCCTGTTTTCCCAGTTTTGCCGTTATCGCACGCCGAAGTCGCACGGTCCGTTCCTACGATTTTTATACCAGATTTCCATCCATTTTGATACCAAATAACCTTATGTAACTTAGTTCTTAATTGGTCCGAAATTCCCTTCCCAAAACAGTCCAAATTTAACAATCATCAACCACAATCCCTAACCAAATTTCATTTGCACCAATGAACTTAATCCAACCTCTCACTAACCATAAGCTAAGCTAAATTAGTCTAATAGAGTCTAGGGTTTCTTAACCCAAATCAAATTTTTTACAAGTAACCAACCAATCACATGAGGCAATTCATCAAACACCACCACTACAAGTCCACTTCTCAACTAAAACAAGTAAGGAAAGCATTACAATAAAAAGCCCTAATTCTCTTTCTCTTGACCGAAATTTCCAGCAGCATAAATCACCAAAAATTAACCAAAGTACTCCATAAAAACAAGTGATAGGCATAAGAGGTACCACAATCAAGCACAACTAAGGTCCTATGCCAAAATAACCACTAGTTCATCAAACAATAATCAACTTAAGTCTTCAAATAGACTTTCTTACCTTTGATTCAAGCTTTGTAGATGATCACCCACAACAATCAAGTGCTCAAGTTGTTTCTCCAAGATCCAAACTCAAGATTGAAGAGCAAAAATGATGCACCAAAGCAAGCTTTCCTTTTCTTTTTTTCTTTCTCTTCTCACGGCTCTCACTCTCTCTTATTCTCTTAGTTTTTGTTTTGTTTTATTTCTCTTGTCTCTCTTATAGTTGTAAGACAACATATTAGTCAAAGCTTTGGAAGATATTTCTTATGGCTAGCCAATCACATAAATGCTTTATTTGTTGTTTTCACCCTTGCACTTCAACTTTCTCTTTCATATACATTTTCCCTCAAACATTTGATAACCTTTCAATTTACTCCATAAGTCATAACTTAATCTAATCTAAAACATATAATCACGCTTAATTATTTCACTAATCACTTTCTCATCTTAATCACTTACACTTAAGCATACTTTATCCCACATAAAAGTAGTTAAACAATAACCTTTTTGTCAAGGGCAAAATTAGGTTTAAACCCACTTAAAACTTCTAATAAATCATAACATTAGGGATTTTGCTCACTTAGGGTTTCTAACCTTCTTAAACTTAATTAATCTATACAAAATGGATTAAACCTATTCTTACCCACACTAAGACACACATTAACCTTACTAACTTTAATCACCACTCGAACTTGTAACCAATACATAACTAGGGTTTAAATCTTAAATCCCTACTTAGGGTTTTCGAAATACTCCCGAAACCAAACGTTACCGCCCAACTAATGAATATATTAACATAGAACGGACTGGAGCCTCACAGGTACACAAGCTGAAAATTCGTTTAGGCAAGGTAAACCAGCCCATAAAACCTCAATAATTCATATAGCAAAGCTATCAAAACATGAACAACTCTCAAGCATCACATGTGATCAGAATTTCCACTATAAAACTAAAATTTACCATAAAACTACTTCAAATCATAATATTTTCTCACAAAACTACTAAAACTACAACCTTAAGACGCCAATTTACACATATATGAAGTAGATGGTGTGAGGGCTTACAAAAATTTAATATTTTAAATTCCATTTCAAGCTTATTTAAATATTTAATTGCCCATTTATTCCGAATATTTTTTTCTAACCTCTTTAGACCTAATTATATGGGTCTATAGGGTCGTTATATTTTTAAAGTGACTTGTTTCAAAATTTAATTTTTGGAAGCTCATTAAGTGAAAAAAGTAAATACGCGATTGGAGTCAATAATCGATTCGAGAATACAATAAGCTTGAAAAATTAGAGCCTTGCACAATGGTCTTAAAATAGGTATTTTTATGCTTAAGTATACACGTGATAATTAGTAGTACTATCGTTATAAGAATTTCTTGGAGATTTCACTTTATCGCGTTTAAATTGGAAATACGCGTTTCACACCACACGATTTAATTGAGGGACTTTAGACCCTTATTTTGGGACAGAGTGAATAATATTTATATGAATATAAGTGCATTAGGGGTTTAGTGCACTAGTGAAATACACTCGAGAGGAATCGAGCACAAAACGCGCACATGCGCGTGCGAGAGAGAGTTAACTTTTGGAGAAACGCATGGGCCACACATTAAAGCTTCTTTTGGAAGCTTCATTTGATCAAACCACTCTCTCTCTCTCCCCTCTTAGACAGCCGGCCATCAAGACAAGAAAAACAACTCCAAGCTCTTGAAATTCCTTCATCAAATCTTCATCAAACTTCCTCCAATTCAATTCAAATTTCACCTACACTTAGTTAATCAGTTGGAGAGTGCATCAAGCTAGGAAAACGGGCTGCTTTCTACGGTTTTTCTTGAGTACTTTTGGACCGAAATTTCTGCTTGGTTCATCTAAACAAATAAGCAATGATCAAACCCTAGAAACTTGATTTATGGCAGTAGTAGAGCGCATTTAAACTCATGCATGCATTGGGTAGCTTGTTTATGTTGGAAAAATTGTTGTGTGGGCTCTATGAACTCCCACTTTGATTGGATGGACTGATTTGGTGAATGATGATGAAATTAATGTTGGTTTAGTGCTTATATTAGTGGAATAATGGTGGGTTGTTGATAGAAACTCAAGGATGGTGCAATGAGCAAAAGTGACCATTTTACCCCTGTCATGTTCGTGCACTTTGGTGCAAAATTTTGAGGTTCTAATGGCTTTTCTATGATGTATACATGTTATGTGGATAGTTTAGAAAGTTTCGTTGAAAAATAACATGATTTGGTTGGTCAAATGTATTGATTTCCAAAGTTTGGCAGAATTGGAAAATTTTCCCGGATTGCCCAGACAATCTTGTTGTTTCAGCTATAACTCTTTCCTCCGACATCGAAATTGAGTGCCGTTTATGGAACTGGAAACTAGACATTCCCATCTTTCTATTGGTATAAAATACATGTCCTGATTCCACTTGAGTAAGTCAAACCATTCGTTTAAAAATTGCTGTCCTGTTTCATGGTTCACTACAGGGCAGAACATGAACTACAAATTGATGCTCAAATGTGAGCTAGTTGTAGATGGATTTTGAAAATGGTTTCTCCTGAGAAATTGTATCTTTATGAATGTGTTTTCCAATGCCACCAATCATGTTCAATTCCAAGTTGAATTGAGTGAGTTGCGACCGAAGTTTGAAACTGACCCAGTGTTAAACACAACCTTCTTCGGTTAATTGAATGTCCTGATCTTGTGTGGGACTTGTACTCAAAATTTTTGGTGTTAATCACCCAAAATTGTGTTTTGGATACATCTTAGACAGTGTCTATGCAAATGGACCATGTTTGAGGTACTTTGTAAGCCAAACGTTTTGAAAACGGAAAACGAAAGTCGCAAGGCAGATTTACCTTGGAAAATTTGGAACTTTGGTGATTTGGTTAACCAATTTTCCGTGCATATTTATCCATGAAATTTGGCAGAGAAATACTTCTTGTATGGTATTATTATACTGCTAATTTTGGTGCCATTCCGAGTTCGTTTCATTGCTCAACTAAACTTCCAAAGTTCATGATTTGGGTTTGGAAAACCCTTGTTTAACAAGGAAATCTTAGTAACTTTGAGCTACTATATCTTGATGCTCAAAACTCCAATTCTTATTCTACTTATTGTGTTTTAAACTTTGATTTCAACTCTAATTGAGTTTGAAATTTGAGAGGCTATTTCCAATTCTGTGAATTTTACCGAAATTCCAAAGTTGACGAAAAACCAACCCCGAAACTGCCTTGATAGTCTAGAACAGAAAGTTTGACCTGAATTTTGAATACCTTCCATTTAGAATCATGGAAAATTATCTTCCAAGAACTTTTAGTACTTTCAAAGATGTTTCCACCGGTACCAAATTTTCCAATTTTGGACTTGTAGAGAGTGAGATACGATTTTTCAAATATCTCATATCAAAACTGAAATTTCTGAATCTTAAGGAAATGGAGTTTTTCGAATTCTCCTTATTCCTTTGATATCACTTGATCGTTTTACACTCGATTTCAAAGATGGAAATCAAATTTAACTTGTGTTTTAAAACCCCACTTTTGAACCTAGATTTACGAATAATTAAGGGTCATTTTCATGAAATTTTCTGAGATCGCATAAAGTCTGTAATCTTTCTTAGTCATTGGGGTTTATAAGTGATTGTTTATTGTTAATTACTCAGGCACACACGAGGACCTTCAAGAGGATCCCACGGTGGACGCTTGAACTTCAAGTGCCCTTTTCTTCTTGTTTACTTGGTGAGTGTCAAGTGCATGATTACTTGAACTCCTGTGAACTCGATACATGTTTACTTGTTATTGATACTTGAGATTTCAAAATTTGAGACGATGGTGTACTTTATCCCACTCGTTCTCGCTTGAAATAAATAACTCGTATTTGAAATGTTTGAATATCTCAATTGCTTGAATATGTCACATTCTTGAATGACTTGAAATAGTATGCTATGGCTGCATACGTCGCTGGAGTGAATCTTCTCGACACCCGAACATGCTTGGGGACGCCCAAATCTCATTGGTCATCCTTGGACTCGAGCCGGCATAGGTTTGATCGGGCTCCTTGGTAAACCATAGAAAAAAAATAAAAGCTTGATCTAGTAAGAGATCTCGCTCGGCATACTCGAGTAGTATCGCTTTAAACAAATGACAGGAGGGCCCGAAACAGGGGTATATAAGGTGAAAGGGGACAGGTTAAGTGGAGCTCTACGGACTAAACCTACCCGATTGACGGAGTGTCAATTCGTGAGGTTCTTGATCGTGCCAGTGAAATATAACTCCTGAGAGCTCCAGTATCCTTGAGGTGTTTCTGTTTACTTTTCAGTGAATCATTAATTTCTTGACATATTTGTCGCGCCCCATTTTTTGATAAATAAATAAATAAATAAATGGTTTAAAAAATGTATTTTTTTTGTGATTGGAAAATGAATCGTGATTTAAAAGAAAAATGGGTCTAAATGGGACTTTTGAAAATGCGACGATTTGACCCAAGAAAAATGGTTCAAAAAGGGTTTTTTATATGAAAGAATGGAGTCGCCACTTGGTATAGAGTTGGGGTGTACCAAGTCACCCAAAAAAGTGAATTTTTTAAGGAAAATAAGTAAGAAACCCTTTTGAACGACTCCTAGTCCACGCAAACAAAGAAAAAGGTTCGGGAGTCACATTTGACGAAGGGGAAGGCAAGGATAAAAATCCAAGGCACCCCTTTGACCTAGCCAAGGCTAGTTGCGTGATTTAATCCAAGATTTTCTTGTTTTAACCAAAGAATTTATTACATTTGGATGCACTACATGAATGCAAACCCTAGACCTAGGGGTATTGGGGGAAATTTCCCTTCAAAGGTTGAGTGGTGCCACTCACATTAATTGTGAAGCCCAATAACGATCTTTTGAAGAAGTCACGAATAATGCAAGTGGGATGCAAATGAAGGGAATGCATGTATGCAATGTAAAGGCATAAATTTGAAAAAGTAAATAAAAAACAAAGATGCATAAGTGAAAATGTGCACGTGAGTAGGCAAGGTATGGTATGTGCAATGGTAATATGAAGTGCATGTGTGCAAGTGATGATAAAGGTGTTCGTGTGTAAGTGAAGGGATAAAATGTATACGTGTGCAAAATGGGACAAAAGTGTTAGTGTGCAAGTGAAGGGATAAAAGGTGTACGTGTGCAAATGGGAGGAAAAGTGAAAGTGTAATGATAGAGTGGATTTAGAATGCATGAGCCTAGGGAATGCATGCATATTGGGACGGGGAGACCTAAATCGTGACTCAATTTACCCTTTTATAGAGGGAATACAAGCGTGCTAAGGCTTAGAAAAAGCCACACTCGTCTATATCCCATATTTAAGGGGACTCTCAAGCAAATGAACCCTATAACTAGCATGAAATGCAAAAATCCTAAAATGGAGGGAAAAGGGGTTCGAGGGGCATGCAAAATGATAAAACTAAAAAAATGCATGACATGTAATGAACATGCAAACATGTACTAACGAGGGGAAATCCCTAAGGGTCTAGCATTGGACTAGCCCATTCTATGAATTCCGACTAGCGTTGGACTAGTGGAAACGTACATTCATCCATCACATTCATTCATGGCTATGGAAAGCGAGTAGACATGTCAAACACCCATAAACACATAGCACATAACATTTAGCATGCTCGACTAGATGCAAGGCCCTAACAAAGCAAATTAACACGTAGCAACTAAGCATGCAAGACACATAAGACAATTAAAGCCCTAACTATTACATTTGCTAGCTAGGCACACGTCTTCGATAGGTCTTCATTGAATGCTCCTCCAAGCCCTATCTATTACATTCACTAACTAAAACAAAAGGGGGAAGGGGAAAATGGACCAAATTGCTCGCCAAAGCCCTATCTATTACAAGCCAAGAGGTGTACACATACCCCAAAAGAATAACTTAATGAAAACAAAAAGTAAATGACATAAGTAAAAGGAATTAAAGAAAAGCTAGGAAAGCAAAGTAGATATGCAATTCACTTAGCACATTGGATCACATAGGAGAGATAAACAAAGATAAAAGAAATTATACCTTCCCCTAATGGTAAGCAAATGAAGGAAAATGGCTTCAAAACAATAAAGGGGTCAAGGCATCAATTTAAAAGTAAAGTATAAGCAAAAACATCAAAACCCACCTAATTGCAACTTGAATGAGCTTAAAAAATGCTTAAAGACCAAGAAAACGGAATAACCCGTTCAATTTCTAAATATAGCATCTACTAATGACCCAAAACAAGCATTACTCAAACATTCAAGTCCAAATAAATCGTTTAAGCACTTCAAAGATTCCAAAAATAAAGAAAGAGCCAAACAATGATTGAAGTTGCAATGATTTTAGGACTTAATTACAAGATACTAAAACATGCTTGGGCTATTGTGGCACAAAGAGAAACTTAGAGGGATCAAATTGATTAAATGTTCCAATTACTTGGGCCATAGTGGCATAAGGGGAAACTTGGGGGGTTGGAGTGCAATTTTTGAAAGCCATTTGCATGCAAGCCTCATGCAACTACGTGAGAAAACTTCTGCAATCAAAACAAATGAATGAATTGCCGCAACTTTGTAACTTGCGAACCTAACAATCAAAACCATCCAAGTCCTCTAACATAATTTGCCAAGACATCAACCAAATTACCTAGTGTTTGTAAACAGAAATTCTGGAGCAAAATATGCAGAAAAATCAACTAGGGGGTGGAGGGAAACACATTTTTTTTGCAACAGTGAACAAGCCATGTTTGCTGCAGTTTTTTGAGTTCCTTACTTAAGCAACCCAGATCAGCATTATGCTTGTTACCATGATCAAAGTAATTCGTACACAATCAAATGCCTTATAATGAGGTACATAAATGCATCCAGATTACACAACAAAAACAAGTGGCTTTAACTTAGTCCAAGGAACATCAAAATCACAAACTTCTTTGCTAGTTTCTGGTCTGGAAGAAGAAATTTCCTTTGCAAAAGACCCCATTCCCATTACACACCCATTGCACCAAACTAAAGACAAAGCAACGGGAAAGACAAATGCAACTCAGAAATAAGCAAACAGGTCTCAAAAGTTAAACAAACCGAAGGCTTCAGTAACTCGAAGGAGAAAGAAATTTGTTCGTGCAGCTGCCACATGACCGAGAGAGATTTGTTTCTGGGTTATTCGAATGCAATCCCTTCCATCTAGACATTGCTAACAACTCAAACAACAACAGTTTGGGCCAAAGTAACAAATTCACCAAGCATTCTCTCCACTTTGTGACCCCAAAAACTGAAAATTTCATAGAAGGGAAAAAACATGCTAAATCTGGAAATTTCTGCAACCTTCAACCGTGACATTCTTTCATTTTGTCATGCAAACAAGTCCCAACGAATATCAAAATTTCGAGTCAAAACAAACGAACAAAACAAATCTCAATCATCATTTAAACCAAATACTACGTTTTGCTGCAGGATTAAAACAGAAAATTGGATTGACCGACATGAAAAAAATGCAGCAAGGCCCACGGACATAAAATGCAGCAAAATGGAAAGAAAGAAAACTGCAAATGACTAAACCAACAAAGGACAAAGAGAGGGACTATAAAACTAGTTCAGAAGAGTACCTGATGAAGCCTTTTGGATCGAAATCAGGTCAGGAATTTCCGTAAAAAGGCTGCTGGATTGGCTTCATGGCAATTTCGAACCCGCACCCGCGAAGCCAAGCTGATGATTTGGGAGCCAGATTCAAGGGCTTTCCAGGTGCTTTCTATGAACCATTTCTGAACAAGATTTATCCCCCTAACTTCATAGTTGACGCAGAAACCAAAATCCAATCGAATTAAACAACTGTAAGGGAGATAATCATGCCGCAAGGGGTGCCGAAAACCAGCCTGTTCTGCCGAAATTTTTGCAGAAAATCATTTCTGGTTCTGGCTTTCTTTACCGCCGCCACTTTTGCTTGGCTTTTCTTTCCTTCTGGCCGAAAACCTCCCTCTCTTTCCTCAGCCCTTGTCTCTTTTTTCCTTAGCCGTCTGCTTCCCCACTGAAATTCCCTCTAACCATCACTTTTCTTAGCTTTCTTAGCCGCTATTTTTCTTTTGCTCTCCCCAGATTTGCCGTCACTTCCTCTCTTGGTTCTTCCTTCCTGCCGTCCAGAAACTCTTACTCTATTTCCTCTCTGTTTTTGTTAGCCTATTGCCTTCCCACTCCCTCCGGAAACTCTCCCTTCCTTTCCTTATCCCGTCGCCAGCCCCCCTCCCTCAGTTTTTCTTTTTGCTTCCTTAGCTGCTGTTGTTTCTTTCTTTCCGATCCTCTCCCTTGCGGCTGTCCATCCTATTGCTATTTATATGAGGGCTCTCCAATCCCTAAAACCCAGTCCTCCTTCTGCAATTTGCAGCCAAGGAGCCGTCCCAAACTTTCCTTGCAAGCTGCTACAAATGCAGCTTGCCGCGGCTATCCTTCCCCCCCCCTTTTTTTTTTTTTTAAAACAACTTGATAATTACAAAAATGATAAAATAAAAATAATAAATAATAAATTGACAAAAACCAGGTAATAATAATAATAATGAAAATAATTTTAAAACTAAACAACTAGAAACAACAAAAATGGCCATTTTTCCATCTTTTTCTACATTTTTCTTTTTCATAGTTTTTTCATTTTTCACCTTTTCTCTTTTTCCTAAATGAATCAAACAACAATAAAAGATAAATTAAGTAGAAATGACTAAAATAAAGCTAAATAAAACAAAATTGCTATTTTTCTTTTCTTTTTCCTTTTTTTTCCTTTTTATGATTTTTCTTTTTTTCTCTTTTTTCATGATTTTTCCTTTTTCTCTTTTTTTTTATTTCAAGAAATTCTATGCTAAAAACTTACAAATAAAAATAAAACTATAAACTAAAAACTAAAAATCGAATAAAACTAACACGACAAATAAAAAACTAAAAATAAACAGTAAATGAAATTACACCAAAAATTTGGTGTCTACAATATTATGGCTCGAATTGTAAATTCTGGATTGTTACTTGAACAATGTGCTTGCACATGTGTTCTTGGTCTCACGAGCGTTTTGCTCACCCTGTAGATTTGTTTTTCTTAACAGGATTTGGGCTTGGAATGAGATTCGGAGGAAATTCCCTTTTGTGTACTCTTGTAATAGGGTTCCAATTCTTTTGAATGGACATTTGGCTATTGTATATTTTGGGCCGTATTATGGAAACCCAATGTAAGGATTGGGTAATTGTTAAATATTGTTAAGTTTGAATGCTTCCGCACTATTTGTATTTATATTATCTGGTTGATGACATCTAGCACCGCTATAAGTTTGAACAGAAATTGCTTGAGTCCTGGCAAGAGCTGGGCAGGCGTTCCACGGATACCCTT
Source organism: Coffea arabica (assembly GCF_036785885.1). Classification (NCBI taxonomy): domain Eukaryota; kingdom Viridiplantae; phylum Streptophyta; class Magnoliopsida; order Gentianales; family Rubiaceae; genus Coffea; species Coffea arabica. The sequence continues at coordinate 16,191,566 of NC_092326.1, forward strand.
TGGTCCACCTTAGGGAGAAGTGGGGGCATCATAGTTGGTATCAGAGCGCTAGGTTAGAGATCTATACGGGAGACATATTAGATATTCTACCCTTAAGACCTGAGACCGGATAATTAAGTTATACCTTGAGAGATGCTTGGGGCAAACTAGTGATTGGGTTAGACATGCATAAGTGACATCCGAACTAGATAGTGATTTAATTTCTAACCCGAAAGGTGTGATTATTTTGCAGGGATAGAAACGGAAATGGGACTCCGGCAGCTAATGGGAGTGGCCATGCTAATGGTCATGTAGAGCCTTCTAGGCCGATTTACTACCGATCTCTTAGTGGAGGGGCTCGAGTGTGCTACTCACCCTCTAATAGCTACCCTCGATGTTCGTGTAGGTTGACTTTTACCTACCCGAACCATGTTGTATTGGCTTTAGACGACGAGCGTCATCAGTTGGTGAATGCCAAATTGGACTTATAGGCAGAGGTGGATGAGTTTAAACAGATGATAGGTGCTCAGGGCGAGAGGATTGCTGGGCTCGAGGAGGTACTAGAGGGAGAGGTAGCCACATCTGCTGTGGTTCGTGAGGAGATCCAGAGTACTAGGGCTCGACTTACTAAATTAGGAGAGGAGGTCCATGATCGAGCTTTCGGGATCCTGACTGATGCTACTAGGCTAGTGGATGAGGCGATGGGTGTAGTCCAGAGCTCTGAGGAGGAGGTTCCGCCCGGTAGTCCTACTGTAGACTAGACCCTAGTGATTGACTACTTGACCTTTTGACTTTTAACTAGTACAGCTAAGATTAGTAGGGGTGATGCTAAGTGCTGAGACCATTGTATTTTGCATGACTGTGTGGCCTACTTTTGAGACACTTACTTTTACTTTAGTCTTCTGTGACTAAAAGTACTCTTGTGGCACCTGTGTGCTATATTTTTGTGAGTTTTCCCATGACCTGCTAATTGTATGAACTTGACATGTTAATGAATGTAAATTATTGTTATTTTCAATGTTTTCTTGATTGGTTCCTGCTTTCTACTTTGCATCGCATAATTGATTTATTTCTTGCACTAGACATGCCTAAGTTATGGAAGGACTAAGAAGTGGTCGAGGTCGTGGGCGAGGGACTAGACAGGCCCAACCTCATGGGGATGACCAGGGATCGGCAACTGGACCGACTTAAGGACAGGAAAATATTGAGGGTAATCAAGTGGCTACTGCCATTAATAGGATGACTGATATCTTAGAGCGCTTAGCTGATAGACAAGGTCTTGGACCGTTTAAGCCACCTGGGGGACAGGAAAGAGGAGAGGATAGAGCCTTAGAGAGGTTCTTAAAGTTCAACCTGCCTAAGTTTCTTGGTGAACCCGACCCTGAAATAGCGGAGAATTCGTTAGAGAGTATGACCAACATATTCGCCGCCCTAGACTACACTGAGGATAGGCGAGTGAATTTTGCTGCTTTCGAATTTGAGGGAGTAGCTCATGCTTGGTGGGATGTGATAAAAGGGAAATGGGAGAAAGCTCAAACCCCTTGGATCGGGGAGAACTTCACGAGGGAATTTAATGAAAAGTTCCTTCCACCCTTGATTCAAGAAAAGTGAGAGGATGAGTTTATTAAGCTGAAACAAGGAACCCTTAGTGTAGCGGAATATGAAGGGAAATTCACTAAACTTTCTAAGTATGCTCTTGAGCTAGTAGTCAATGAACGAAAGAGAATTAGACGGTTTGTACAAGGACTTGATGTGGAAATTCAAGAGAGCTTGGCCACAGCCCAAATTTCTACATTTACTGAGGCTTTAGAGAAGGCACAAAGGGTTGAGAGTGCAAGACTACAAGTGAGAGACTTTCACAATAGAAAGAGACACTTTTCTAGCCCTGCGTCTGGGCAGGCTGGTAAGAATGCACAACCTTCCAAAACAGGAAGAGAAGCGGGAGGAACGAGGACTGCTGGAGCTTCTAGGGTAGCTCTATATAGAGGAGATCGTGGCTGGCCAACTCAAGTTAGGGGTGCGCCTTCTACTGGTACGGCTGTGACCCCTCAAGTTACTTGTGGGTACTGTGGGAAACCCAATCACTTCGAGAATGACTGCTGGAGAAAGTTAGGGAAGTGTTTATTTTGTGGTAGTGCCGAGCATCAGGTTGCAAATTGTCTGAAATCATCAAAGATGGGAAGTAGCACCCAGAAGCCAGAAAAGTCAACCTCTAAGCAGACTAGTGCTGGAGGAAGTGCCGGCTAGGGTTTACGCACTGGACTATCGGCAGGTTCCTGAGGTGATTGAAGTGGTTGAAGGTACAATTCTAATCTTTCATCGTTTAGCTAGAGTTTTAATTGATTCGGGTGCAACACATTCTTTTGTCAACCCTAACATCATGAGTGGAATAGACTTGAAGCCAATTAAGTTACCGTATGACTTAGAAGTTAAAACACCTACTGGGGATCAAAGTTTAATTGCTAACCTGGTGTATAGAGATTGTGAAATCTGTATCGGGGAACGAAAATTATTGGCCGACCTGATAGGTTTAGCAATTAAGGGATATGATGTGATTTCAGGAATGGATTGACTAACCCGTTGTAATGCCTAGTTGAATTGCCGAACAAAGATTGTAGAATTGTGCATTCCAGGGGAGACAACGCTGAAGTTGAATGTAAGGGGTAAATTGGTTTCGTCTACACTTATCGTAAGGATTCGGGTTAGAAAATTGTTAAATAAAGGAACGAAGGGTATTTGGCTTTTCTTATTAACACCCTAGTGATAAGGTGAATTTGGAGGACATGCCTGTAATGAAAGATTTTCCAGATGTTTTTCCTGAAGAGTTAGAGTCATTACCCCAAGAACGGGAAATAGCTTTTAAGATTGATGTGACTCCGGGAGTAGCACCCATGTGATAGCCCTACCTCCCCCTAAGGCGAACCAAAGGGTTCGGCAGACCACCTGCCCAGCTCTCGCCGGGACTCACTCACTCACTACAATCCTCAAACGAATTACAAGATAAATTTCAAATATTACATCCAATTCTCCAAGATTTACATATCACGAGTACCAGAAAGTAAACCCTAGAAAAGCTGATAGCCACAACTACCACGACAACAATATACATCTTACTAGTCAACTTATAACAAGTACAAATTCAACTCATCTATAATAAAAAACGCTAAACACCTTCCCGAGCGATCCCCACGTCGGCCCCCTGCTAAGGAAAACAAATGGAAAGGGGTAAGCTATATGCTTAGTGAATAATCAAGGGTAAAAATGTAAACTCACATCATTAAACAAGTAAATCAGGATAATTCACATCAATAACAGAAAAGTAACATCACAATGGTAGGATACGGGTGGCTCCAAAGCCAGTTCAATTCCCCGAGCTTGAACGCCTGTTGACACTCCATCAACCAAAGTACTCATGGTCTGTAGACTCCACTTAAACTTCCCTGTTCACCTTATCAACCCCGCTGGCCAGTCAACAGCACACAACAGCTCGAGCGAATTATAATAACTTAGCTTTCGTCAAAGCTTTAACAAGGAACTAAATCCCAAGTTTAGCATGGAACTATCTTCGATCAAACCCCAGTTGGCTCGAATAGTTCGCCTAACCCTTGGAACTGGGCTGGAACCAAGCCCTGAGATATCCGATCTCTCAGTAGATGGTATCTCTCAACAAGTACACAACAAAGTACTTACTCCAAACAGTACACAGCAAATGGGGTTTAATTCAATTCATGTAACCACCCCCATCAGCACACAGCAAAAGGGTGATACTCAAGTCACGTAATCCCCCTCCTCAGCACACAGCAAGAGGGTGATACCCAAGTCATGTAATCCCCCTCCTCAGCACACAGCAAGAGGGTGATACTCAACATAAGGCATGTATTCTCACTTAGAAAATCAAAACAAAGGACGGACTTAGGTCGAGTGAGATAAAGTACACCCTCGCCTAAGTATCCATTTAACATATACAAGGTACTTCAACAATTCCACATCAATAAACAACCCAATTACTCACTTGATAACGCTTGGCACGAAAAATGATACAAGTCACTGAGCTTGACCGTCATCGTCAAAAGCCTCACCGTCTGTATAGATAGAGTATATGCACACATAAGTGAAACAGCCATACAATAGCAGTTTATAGCTTAAACGATCGAATACGGTCGAAAACGGTCAAAATGATCAAAAAACGGTACAAAACGGGTTGCACGATTTTGATCATAATTGGAGCTGTTGTTATCGGATCAAAATGTATTAGATAGTGTCTCGAAACTTAGACAAAAGGGTACAACTTTCATGAAGACACCTCGACCCAGTTTTTAGTGTATTCAAGTTAAATTTGCAAGATACAGAACTAGAACTCCAAAAGCTAGTTTTATCTTTCTCGTGAAAAATTAGCGGCATGCCCCTTGTGTTTACCCATTTTCCAGCCATTTATGGCTTCAGTATTTTCCTCAAACAAACCCAACGTTACATGCACAACAATCTCATTTCAATAGCCGTTCAATAGGCTCAAGACAATACAAGGACAAAAATCAAGCCAACAACAAGTGCGGAAATGAGCTTTAGTAAAAGACAGATTTGATAGGGTTTTGCGTAACGGACACAATTGAGGCTACGCTTATCAGATTGGAATGCAATTTGTGCCATTTTGAAGCTAAGACACAGGGCTACAATTCCCATGATCACTTAATCAAATTTCCAGTGCATCCCAGTCAAATCCCCAGTTCACAGAACCAAATTCCAACTAGTCAGCTAATTAACCATACTACTTTTAAATGGCCATATCTCAGGCTACCAAATTCCGTTTAAGGTGTTCTTAGAGGCATTAAAAAGATAAGACAGAATACTAAAACTTTCATGTTTTGGAAAATGGCTAAATCAGCACGGATCATAGTCAATTGGATGAACTGTCTAAAACGGATCACTGGAAGCATCCTAGGGCAGCGAGGGTATTTTGGTCTTTTCACAGGCTACGTTGCTCTGATTGGGTGGAAATTTTGTAGGAAACCATAAACTGTCATTCTCTACAACTTTCATGTTTTGTTCCAAGCCTAATTCAGCCTCTAACATAGGGCACTGAAACCGGACAGAACTGAAGCATACAATTCCAGAAATCTGGAATTTTGGGATTTCAAGGGCAATCTCTTCATTTTCTTGATTCAATCACTACCACAACCTCTTATACAAGCCTATATACATCATATACCACTCCTACAACAAGTATAAGAAGGAAATCAGTCAATTCCTAGCTTACATACATCACCCCAAAATCATCACAACAACTTGTATAGCTACTAATCTAACCAAAACATGAGTTATATAACATCTTAAACAAAAATTAAAAGAACCAAAGCCATAGGTCAGACCTTATACCTCAACAAAAGGGCTTGCAAAAGTAATACTTCACCTCCTCTTGAAATTTTTGGTTCCCTTAGCTTCCCAAGTTCACAACTCACAAGTTAATCGGTTTTGAATCTTGTTTCTTTCACTCAAATGGTGCAAATCAAGATGGATTGAAGGTTTTTCTTTCTTGCTCTCTCTCTCTCTCCCTTGCTCAACCAAAACAGAAAGAAATGAAGGAAAATAAGCTGAAATGAAGAATAAAAGAACAAGGAAAAAAAATAAATCAAAGAGCCATAGGGTGGTGACACTTGTCACCACCAAAGCCATGCAAAATTTTCTCTCTCTCCCTTGCATTTTTGGCCACAAATTTCGGTCACATGGCTGAAAATGAGAGAGATATTTTGTAAAAATATCAAGGGTATGTGGTGGTAAGGAAGTGGTGGGTTCAATCGATAGTGATCGATACCCGTCGGTTTGAGCCGATTTTTCTTAAATCGCGTATACTAGGGTTTTTAACTTCTAATCACTAACTTATTATTATCACTTCTAATCATATAATATTTCCTCATCCAAAAATAACTCTTACCTACCAAATTTGATCCTCACTCCATACCGAATAGTCACACTACGGAAAAATGCGAAAACCCTAGTTCACTCTAACTTAAAAACGGACAATGAAAACCCTTACATCTATATTTGTTTACACTTATTGTGGTGTGATTGGGTAGTAGGGTTATTATAAAATCATAAGTTCCAAATAAAAGGGGACTTTTAAGAAAAACATAAGGGGTTTTACAATTCCATAAATCGAATTTAGGGTTTCGGTTAAAATGTGAGAAATTTGAGAAAATGGTCAATCACAAATGAAACTAGGGTTTCGATTAGACTTTTAGGGTTTCTAGTCTTTTAAAACAAAACAAGGTTTTAAATCAAACCCAAAGAAATAACTTTAGTTTCTTCTTTAAAATAAAATAATGTTTTTTTAAAAATAAAAATAAACTAAAGAAACCGTAATATCCTCTTTGAGACTAAACAAAAGATGATCCTAAAAGTTGGGGTATCACAATCTCCCCTCCTTCAAAGAATGTCATCCTCGACACTTTTTTTTTTCAAAAGGTGATTTAGTATGTGAAACAGTAAATTGACTAAAACAACAGGATATAACACACCAAATACACAAGGAGGCATATACACAATATAATGCACCATATACACCAAGAGACATTTCAAGTTAGACAAAATCAAGTGCAGTAAGTACTATATATATTGGCATTAACATACCACAAGTAAATGACATGTAGGAACAATGCAAGGGCAAAACAAAAGAAAACGCGACTTGTCGCCCACACTCAGTGAAAATCACCCCGTCCGGTTTCTTACTCCACTTCCCAAGGTGCCCGTTGATCTCTTGTACTCACTCTAGCCAAACAAAGTCTGTTCATGTTCCCAAAATGCAAGTCTCAAGTACTTAGCAGCGCCTCAACTCTGGAGTACTCAGGCACAAGAATCCGAAATAAGATAATTCACATCTCGAGCTGGCCAGTCCCAAGAGCAAACTATCTACAATCGAAATTCCTACCTGACGTACCTATCTATGGTCCCCAAATACCACAAGAAAATTTAAGGCCTATAACATTCACAATTCACAGCTTATGCTCGAACGAGCACTTAGTCTTTTATACTTATTCACCACTTAGTCCAGGCTCACTCCGCGCAGAGACCACGCGAAGCAGGCTATGATACCACCTGTGACAGCCCCACCTCCCCCTAGGGCGAACCAAAGGGTTCCGCGGACCGCCTGCCCAGCTCTCGTCGGGACTCACTCACTCACTACAATCCTCAAACGAATTACAAGATAAATCTCAAATATTACATCCAATTCTCCAAGATTTACATATCACGAGTACCAGAAAGTAAACCCTAGAAAAGCTGATAGCTACAACCACCACAACAACTATATACATCTTACTAGTCAACTTATAACAAGTACAAATTCAACTCATCTATAATAAAAACGCTAAACACCTTCCCGAGCGATCCCCACGTTGGCCCCCTGCTAAGGAAAACAAATGGAAAGGGGTAAGCTATATGCTTAGTGAATAATCAGGGATAAAAATGTAAACTCACATCATTAAACAAGTAAATCAGGATAATTCACATCAATAACAGAAAAGTAACATCACAATGGTAGGATACGGGTGGCTCCAAAGCCAGTTCAATTCCCCGAGCTTGAACGCCTGTTGACACTCCGTCAACCAAAGTACTCATGGTCCGTAGACTCCACTTAAACTTCCCCATTCACCTTATCAACCCCCGCTGGCTAGTCAACAGTACACAGCAGCTCGAGTGAATTAAAATAACTTAGCTTTCATCAAAGCTTTAACAAGGAACTAAATCCCAAGTTTAGCATGGAACTATTTTCGACCAAGCCCCAGTTGGCTTGAATAGTTCGTCTAACCCTTGGAACCGGGCAGGAACCAAGTCCTGAGATATCCGATCTCTCAATAGATGGTATCTCTCAACAAGTACACAACAAAGTACTTACCCCAAACAGCACACAGCAAACGGGGTTTAATTCAAGTCATGTAATCACCCCCATCAGCACACAGCAAAAGGGTGATACTCAAGTCACGTAATCCCCTTCCTCAGCACACAGCAAGAGGGTGATACCCAAGTCATGTAATCCCCTTCCTCAGCACACAGCAAGAGGGTGATACTCAACATAAGGCATGTATTCTCACATAGAAAATCAAAACAAAGGAAGTGAGATAAAGTACACCCTCGCCTAAGTACCCATTTAATATATACAAGGTACTTCAACAATTCCACATCAATAAACAACCCAATTACTCACTTGATAACTCTTGGCACAAAAAATGATACAAGTCACTGAGCTTGATCGTCACCGTCAAAAGCCTCACCATCTGTATAGATAGAGTATATGCACACATAAGTGAAACGGCCATACAATAGCAGTTTATAACTTAAACGATCAAAAACGGTCGAAAACGGTCAAAATAATAAAAAAACGGTACAAAATGGGTTACACGATTTTGATCATAATTGGAGCTGTGGTTATCGGATCAAAATGTGTTAGATAGTGTCTTGAAGCTTAGCCAAAAGGGTACAACTTTCATGAAGACACCTCGACCCAGTTTTTAGTGTATTCAAGTTAAATTTGCAAGATACAGAACTAGAACTCCAAAAGCTAGTTTTATCTTTCTCGTGAAAAATTAGCGGCATGCCCCTTGTGTTTACCCATTTTCCAGCCATTTATGGCTTCAGTATTTTCCTCAAACAAACCCAACGTTACATGCACAACAATCTCATTTCAATAGCCGTTCAATAGGCTCAAGACAATACAAGGACAAAAATCAAGCCAACAACAAGTGCGGAAATGAGCTTTAGTAAAAGACAGATTTGATAGGGTTTTGCGTAACGGACACAATTGAGGCTACGCTTATCAGATTGGAATGCAATTTGTGCCATTTTGAAGCTAAGACACAGGGCTACAATTCCCATGATCACTTAATCAAATTTCCAGTGCATCCCAGTCAAATCCCCAGTTCACAGAACCAAATTCCAACTAGTCAGCTAATTAACCATACTACTTTTAAATGGCCATATCTCAGGCTACCAAATTCCGTTTAAGGTGTTCTTAGAGGCATTAAAAAGATAAGACAGAATACTAAAACTTTCATGTTTTGGAAAATGGCTAAATCAGCACGGATCATAGTCAATTGGATGAACTGTCTAAAACGGATCACTGGAAGCATCCTAGGGCAGCGAGGGTATTTTGGTCTTTTCACAGGCTACGTTGCTCTGATTGGGTGGAAATTTTGTAGGAAACCATAAACTGTCATTCTCTACAACTTTCATGTTTTGTTCCAAGCCTAATTCAGCCTCTAACATAGGGCACTGAAACCGGACAGAACTGAAGCATACAATTCCAGAAATCTGGAATTTTGGGATTTCAAGGGCAATCTCTTCATTTTCTTGATTCAATCACTACCACAACCTCTTATACAAGCCTATATACATCATATACCACTCCTACAACAAGTATAAGAAGGAAATCAGTCAATTCCTAGCTTCCATACATCACCCCAAAATCATCACAACAACTTGTATAGCTACTAATCTAACCAAAACATGAGTTATATAACATCTTAAACAAAAATTAAAAGAACCAAAGCCATAGGTCAGACCTTATACCTCAACAAAAGGGCTTGCAAAAGTAATACTTCACCTCCTCTTGAAATTTTTGGTTCCCTTAGCTTCCCAAGTTCACAACTCACAAGTTAATCGGTTTTGAATCTTGTTTCTTTCACTCAAATGGTGCAAATCAAGATGGATTGAAGGTTTTTCTTTCTTGCTCTCTCTCTCTCTCCCTTGCTCAACCAAAACAGAAAGAAATGAAGGAAAATAAGCTGAAATGAAGAATAAAAGAACAAGGAAAAAAAATAAATCAAAGAGCCATAGGGTGGTGACACTTGTCACCACCAAAGCCATGCAAAATTTTCTCTCTCTCCCTTGCATTTTTGGCCACAAATTTCGGTCACATGGCTGAAAATGAGAGAGATATTTTGTAAAAATATCAAGGGTATGTGGTGGTAAGGAAGTGGTGGGTTCAATCGATAGTGATCGATACCCGTCGGTTTGAGCCGATTTTTCTTAAATCGCGTATACTAGGGTTTTTAACTTCTAATCACTAACTTATTATTATCACTTCTAATCATATAATATTTCCTCATCCAAAAATAACTCTTACCTACCAAATTTGATCCTCACTCCATACCGAATAGTCACACTACGGAAAAATGCGAAAACCCTAGTTCACTCTAACTTAAAAACGGACAATGAAAACCCTTACATCTATATTTGTTTACACTTATTGTGGTGTGATTGGGTAGTAGGGTTATTATAAAATCATAAGTTCCAAATAAAAGGGGACTTTTAAGAAAAACATAAGGGGTTTTACAATTCCATAAATCGAATTTAGGGTTTCGGTTAAAATGTGAGAAATTTGAGAAAATGGTCAATCACAAATGAAACTAGGGTTTCGATTAGACTTTTAGGGTTTCTAGTCTTTTAAAACAAAACAAGGTTTTAAATCAAACCCAAAGAAATAACTTTAGTTTCTTCTTTAAAATAAAATAATGTTTTTTTAAAAATAAAAATAAACTAAAGAAACCGTAATATCCTCTTTGAGACTAAACAAAAGATGATCCTAAAAGTTGGGGTATCACAATCTCCCCTCCTTCAAAGAATGTCATCCTCGACACTTTTTTTTTTCAAAAGGTGATTTAGTATGTGAAACAGTAAATTGACTAAAACAACAGGATATAACACACCAAATACACAAGGAGGCATATACACAATATAATGCACCATATACACCAAGAGACATTTCAAGTTAGACAAAATCAAGTGCAGTAAGTACTATATATATTGGCATTAACATACCACAAGTAAATGACATGTAGGAACAATGCAAGGGCAAAACAAAAGAAAACGCGACTTGTCGCCCACACTCAGTGAAAATCACCCCGTCCGGTTTCTTACTCCACTTCCCAAGGTGCCCGTTGATCTCTTGTACTCACTCTAGCCAAACAAAGTCTGTTCATGTTCCCAAAATGCAAGTCTCAAGTACTTAGCAGCGCCTCAACTCTGGAGTACTCAGGCACAAGAATCCGAAATAAGATAATTCACATCTCGAGCTGGCCAGTCCCAAGAGCAAACTATCTACAATCGAAATTCCTACCTGACGTACCTATCTATGGTCCCCAAATACCACAAGAAAATTTAAGGCCTATAACATTCACAATTCACAGCTTATGCTCGAACGAGCACTTAGTCTTTTATACTTATTCACCACTTAGTCCAGGCTCACTCCGCGCAGAGACCACGCGAAGCAGGCTATGATACCACCTGTGACAGCCCCACCTCCCCCTAGGGCGAACCAAAGGGTTCCGCGGACCGCCTGCCCAGCTCTCGTCGGGACTCACTCACTCACTACAATCCTCAAACGAATTACAAGATAAATCTCAAATATTACATCCAATTCTCCAAGATTTACATATCACGAGTACCAGAAAGTAAACCCTAGAAAAGCTGATAGCTACAACCACCACAACAACTATATACATCTTACTAGTCAACTTATAACAAGTACAAATTCAACTCATCTATAATAAAAACGCTAAACACCTTCCCGAGCGATCCCCACGTTGGCCCCCTGCTAAGGAAAACAAATGGAAAGGGGTAAGCTATATGCTTAGTGAATAATCAGGGATAAAAATGTAAACTCACATCATTAAACAAGTAAATCAGGATAATTCACATCAATAACAGAAAAGTAACATCACAATGGTAGGATACGGGTGGCTCCAAAGCCAGTTCAATTCCCCGAGCTTGAACGCCTGTTGACACTCCGTCAACCAAAGTACTCATGGTCCGTAGACTCCACTTAAACTTCCCCATTCACCTTATCAACCCCCGCTGGCTAGTCAACAGTACACAGCAGCTCGAGTGAATTAAAATAACTTAGCTTTCATCAAAGCTTTAACAAGGAACTAAATCCCAAGTTTAGCATGGAACTATTTTCGACCAAGCCCCAGTTGGCTTGAATAGTTCGTCTAACCCTTGGAACCGGGCAGGAACCAAGTCCTGAGATATCCGATCTCTCAATAGATGGTATCTCTCAACAAGTACACAACAAAGTACTTACCCCAAACAGCACACAGCAAACGGGGTTTAATTCAAGTCATGTAATCACCCCCATCAGCACACAGCAAAAGGGTGATACTCAAGTCACGTAATCCCCTTCCTCAGCACACAGCAAGAGGGTGATACCCAAGTCATGTAATCCCCTTCCTCAGCACACAGCAAGAGGGTGATACTCAACATAAGGCATGTATTCTCACATAGAAAATCAAAACAAAGGAAGTGAGATAAAGTACACCCTCGCCTAAGTACCCATTTAATATATACAAGGTACTTCAACAATTCCACATCAATAAACAACCCAATTACTCACTTGATAACTCTTGGCACAAAAAATGATACAAGTCACTGAGCTTGATCGTCACCGTCAAAAGCCTCACCATCTGTATAGATAGAGTATATGCACACATAAGTGAAACGGCCATACAATAGCAGTTTATAACTTAAACGATCAAAAACGGTCGAAAACGGTCAAAATAATAAAAAAACGGTACAAAATGGGTTACACGATTTTGATCATAATTGGAGCTGTGGTTATCGGATCAAAATGTGTTAGATAGTGTCTTGAAGCTTAGCCAAAAGGGTACAACTTTCATGAAGACACCTCGACCCAGTTTTTAGTGTATTCAAGTTAAATTTGCAAGATACAGAACTAGAACTCCAAAAGCTAGTTTTATCTTTCTCGTGAAAAATTAGCGGCATGCCCCTTGTGTTTACCCATTTTCCAGCCATTTATGGCTTCAGTATTTTCCTCAAACAAACCCAACGTTACATGCACAACAATCTCATTTCAATAGCCGTTCAATAGGCTCAAGACAATACAAGGACAAAAATCAAGCCAACAACAAGTGCGGAAATGAGCTTTAGTAAAAGACAGATTTGATAGGGTTTTGCGTAACGGACACAATTGAGGCTACGCTTATCAGATTGGAATGCAATTTGTGCCATTTTGAAGCTAAGACACAGGGCTACAATTCCCATGATCACTTAATCAAATTTCCAGTGCATCCCAGTCAAATCCCCAGTTCACAGAACCAAATTCCAACTAGTCAGCTAATTAACCATACTACTTTTAAATGGCCATATCTCAGGCTACCAAATTCCGTTTAAGGTGTTCTTAGAGGCATTAAAAAGATAAGACAGAATACTAAAACTTTCATGTTTTGGAAAATGGCTAAATCAGCACGGATCATAGTCAATTGGATGAACTGTCTAAAACGGATCACTGGAAGCATCCTAGGGCAGCGAGGGTATTTTGGTCTTTTCACAGGCTACGTTGCTCTGATTGGGTGGAAATTTTGTAGGAAACCATAAACTGTCATTCTCTACAACTTTCATGTTTTGTTCCAAGCCTAATTCAGCCTCTAACATAGGGCACTGAAACCGGACAGAACTGAAGCATACAATTCCAGAAATCTGGAATTTTGGGATTTCAAGGGCAATCTCTTCATTTTCTTGATTCAATCACTACCACAACCTCTTATACAAGCCTATATACATCATATACCACTCCTACAACAAGTATAAGAAGGAAATCAGTCAATTCCTAGCTTACATACATCACCCCAAAATCATCACAACAACTTGTATAGCTACTAATCTAACCAAAACATGAGTTATATAACATCTTAAACAAAAATTAAAAGAACCAAAGCCATAGGTCAGACCTTATACCTCAACAAAAGGGCTTGCAAAAGTAATACTTCACCTCCTCTTGAAATTTTTGGTTCCCTTAGCTTCCCAAGTTCACAACTCACAAGTTAATCGGTTTTGAATCTTGTTTCTTTCACTCAAATGGTGCAAATCAAGATGGATTGAAGGTTTTTCTTTCTTGCTCTCTCTCTCTCTCCCTTGCTCAACCAAAACAGAAAGAAATGAAGGAAAATAAGCTGAAATGAAGAATAAAAGAACAAGGAAAAAAAATAAATCAAAGAGCCATAGGGTGGTGACACTTGTCACCACCAAAGCCATGCAAAATTTTCTCTCTCTCCCTTGCATTTTTGGCCACAAATTTCGGTCACATGGCTGAAAATGAGAGAGATATTTTGTAAAAATATCAAGGGTATGTGGTGGTAAGGAAGTGGTGGGTTCAATCGATAGTGATCGATACCCGTCGGTTTGAGCCGATTTTTCTTAAATCGCGTATACTAGGGTTTTTAACTTCTAATCACTAACTTATTATTATCACTTCTAATCATATAATATTTCCTCATCCAAAAATAACTCTTACCTACCAAATTTGATCCTCACTCCATACCGAATAGTCACACTACGGAAAAATGCGAAAACCCTAGTTCACTCTAACTTAAAAACGGACAATGAAAACCCTTACATCTATATTTGTTTACACTTATTGTGGTGTGATTGGGTAGTAGGGTTATTATAAAATCATAAGTTCCAAATAAAAGGGGACTTTTAAGAAAAACATAAGGGGTTTTACAATTCCATAAATCGAATTTAGGGTTTCGGTTAAAATGTGAGAAATTTGAGAAAATGGTCAATCACAAATGAAACTAGGGTTTCGATTAGACTTTTAGGGTTTCTAGTCTTTTAAAACAAAACAAGGTTTTAAATCAAACCCAAAGAAATAACTTTAGTTTCTTCTTTAAAATAAAATAATGTTTTTTTAAAAATAAAAATAAACTAAAGAAACCGTAATATCCTCTTTGAGACTAAACAAAAGATGATCCTAAAAGTTGGGGTATCACAATCTCCCCTCCTTCAAAGAATGTCATCCTCGACACTTTTTTTTTTCAAAAGGTGATTTAGTATGTGAAACAGTAAATTGACTAAAACAACAGGATATAACACACCAAATACACAAGGAGGCATATACACAATATAATGCACCATATACACCAAGAGACATTTCAAGTTAGACAAAATCAAGTGCAGTAAGTACTATATATATTGGCATTAACATACCACAAGTAAATGACATGTAGGAACAATGCAAGGGCAAAACAAAAGAAAACGCGACTTGTCGCCCACACTCAGTGAAAATCACCCCGTCCGGTTTCTTACTCCACTTCCCAAGGTGCCCGTTGATCTCTTGTACTCACTCTAGCCAAACAAAGTCTGTTCATGTTCCCAAAATGCAAGTCTCAAGTACTTAGCAGCGCCTCAACTCTGGAGTACTCAGGCACAAGAATCCGAAATAAGATAATTCACATCTCGAGCTGGCCAGTCCCAAGAGCAAACTATCTACAATCGAAATTCCTACCTGACGTACCTATCTATGGTCCCCAAATACCACAAGAAAATTTAAGGCCTATAACATTCACAATTCACAGCTTATGCTCGAACGAGCACTTAGTCTTTTATACTTATTCACCACTTAGTCCAGGCTCACTCCGCGCAGAGACCACGCGAAGCAGGCTATGATACCACCTGTGACAGCCCCACCTCCCCCTAGGGCGAACCAAAGGGTTCCGCGGACCGCCTGCCCAGCTCTCGTCGGGACTCACTCACTCACTACAATCCTCAAACGAATTACAAGATAAATCTCAAATATTACATCCAATTCTCCAAGATTTACATATCACGAGTACCAGAAAGTAAACCCTAGAAAAGCTGATAGCTACAACCACCACAACAACTATATACATCTTACTAGTCAACTTATAACAAGTACAAATTCAACTCATCTATAATAAAAACGCTAAACACCTTCCCGAGCGATCCCCACGTTGGCCCCCTGCTAAGGAAAACAAATGGAAAGGGGTAAGCTATATGCTTAGTGAATAATCAGGGATAAAAATGTAAACTCACATCATTAAACAAGTAAATCAGGATAATTCACATCAATAACAGAAAAGTAACATCACAATGGTAGGATACGGGTGGCTCCAAAGCCAGTTCAATTCCCCGAGCTTGAACGCCTGTTGACACTCCGTCAACCAAAGTACTCATGGTCCGTAGACTCCACTTAAACTTCCCCATTCACCTTATCAACCCCCGCTGGCTAGTCAACAGTACACAGCAGCTCGAGTGAATTAAAATAACTTAGCTTTCATCAAAGCTTTAACAAGGAACTAAATCCCAAGTTTAGCATGGAACTATTTTCGACCAAGCCCCAGTTGGCTTGAATAGTTCGTCTAACCCTTGGAACCGGGCAGGAACCAAGTCCTGAGATATCCGATCTCTCAATAGATGGTATCTCTCAACAAGTACACAACAAAGTACTTACCCCAAACAGCACACAGCAAACGGGGTTTAATTCAAGTCATGTAATCACCCCCATCAGCACACAGCAAAAGGGTGATACTCAAGTCACGTAATCCCCTTCCTCAGCACACAGCAAGAGGGTGATACCCAAGTCATGTAATCCCCTTCCTCAGCACACAGCAAGAGGGTGATACTCAACATAAGGCATGTATTCTCACATAGAAAATCAAAACAAAGGAAGTGAGATAAAGTACACCCTCGCCTAAGTACCCATTTAATATATACAAGGTACTTCAACAATTCCACATCAATAAACAACCCAATTACTCACTTGATAACTCTTGGCACAAAAAATGATACAAGTCACTGAGCTTGATCGTCACCGTCAAAAGCCTCACCATCTGTATAGATAGAGTATATGCACACATAAGTGAAACGGCCATACAATAGCAGTTTATAACTTAAACGATCAAAAACGGTCGAAAACGGTCAAAATAATAAAAAAACGGTACAAAATGGGTTACACGATTTTGATCATAATTGGAGCTGTGGTTATCGGATCAAAATGTGTTAGATAGTGTCTTGAAGCTTAGCCAAAAGGGTACAACTTTCATGAAGACACCTCGACCCAGTTTTTAGTGTATTCAAGTTAAATTTGCAAGATACAGAACTAGAACTCCAAAAGTTAGTTTTATCTTTCTCGTGAAAAATTAGCGGCATGCCCCTTGTGTTTACCCATTTTCCAGCCATTTATGGCTTCAGTATTTTCCTCAAACAAACCCAAAGTTACATGCACAACAATCTCATTTCAATAGCCGTTCAATAGGCTCAAGACAATACAAGGACAAAAATCAAGCCAACAACAAGTGCGGAAATGAGCTTTAGTAAAAGACAGATTTGATAGGGTTTTGCGTAACGGACACAATTGAGGCTACGCTTATCAGATTGGAATGCAATTTGTGCCATTTCGAAGCTAAGACACAGGGCTACAATTCCCATGATCACTTAATCAAATTTCCAGTGCATCCCAGTCAAATCCCCAGTTCACAGAACCAAATTCTAACTAGTCGGCTAATTAACCATACTACTTTTAAATGGCCATATCTCAGGCTACCAAATTCCGTTTAAGGTGTTCTTAGAGGCATTAAAAAGATAATACAGAATACTAAAACTTTCATGTTTTGGAAAATGGCTAAATCAGCACGGATCATAGTCAATTGGATGAACTGTCTAAAACGGATCACTGGAAGCATCCTAGGGCAGCGAGGGTATTTTGGTCTTTTCACAGGCTACGTTGCTCTGATTGGGTGGCAATTTTGTAGGAAACCATAAACTGTCATTCTCTACAACTTTCATGTTTTGTTCCAAGCCTAATTCAGCCTCTAACACAGGGCACTGAAACTGGACAGAACTGAAGCATACAATTCCAGAAATCTGGAATTTTGGGATTTCAAGGGCAATCTCTTCATTTTCTTGATTCAATCACTACCACAACCTCTTATACAAGCCTATATACATCATATACCACTCCTACAACAAGTATAAGAAGGAAATCAGTCAATTCCTAGCTTCCATACATCACCCCAAAATCATCACAACAACTTGTATAGCTACTAATCTAACCAAAACATGAGTTATATAACATCTTAAACAAAAATTAAAAGAACCAAAGCCATAGGTCAGACCTTATACCTCAACAAAAGGGCTTGCAAAAGTAATACTTCACCTCCTCTTGAAATTTTTGGTTCCCTTAGCTTCCCAAGTTCACAACTCACAAGTTAATCGGTTTAGAATCTTATTTCTTTCACTCGAATGGTGCAAATCAAGATGGATTGAAGGTTTTTCTTTCTTGCTCTCTCTCTCTCTCCCTTGATCGACCAAAACAGAAAGAAATGAAGGAAAAATAAGCTGAAATGAAGGATAAAAGAACAAGGAAAAATAAATAAATCAAAGAGCCATAGGGTGGTGACACTTGTCACCACCAAAGCCATGCAAATTTTTTTCTCTCTCCCTTGCATTTTTGGCCACAAATTTCGGTCACATGGCTGAAAATGAGAGAGATATTTTCCAAAAATATCAAGGGTATGTGGTGGTAAGGAAGTGCTGGGTTCAATTGATAGTGATTGATACCCGTCGATTTGAGCCGATTTTTCTTAAATCGCGTATACTAGGGTTTTTAACTTCTAATCACTAACTTATTATTATCACTTCTAATCATATAATATTTTCTCATCCAAAAATCACTCTTACCTACCAAATTTGATCCTCACTGCATACCGAATAGTCACACTACGGAAAAACGCGAAAACCCTAATTCACTCTAACTTAAAAACGGACAACGAAAATCCTTACATCTATATTTGTTTACACTTATTGTGGTGTGATTGGGTAGTAGGGTTATTATAAAATCATAAGTTCCAAATAAAAGGGGACTTTTAAGAAAAACGTGAGGGGTTTTACAATTCCATAAATCGAATTTAGGGTTTCGGTTAAAATGTGAGAAATTTGAGAAAACGGTCAATCACAAATGAAACTAGGGTTTCGATTAGACTTTTAGGGTTTCTAGTCTTTTAAAACAAAACAAGGTTTTAAACCAAACCCAAAGAAATAACTTTAGTTTCTTCTTTAAAACAAAATAATGTTTTTTTTAAATAAAAATAAACTAAAGAAACCGTAATATCCTCTTTGAGACTAAACAAAAGATGATCCTAAAAGTTGGGGTATCACAACCTATCTCTAAGACACCATATCGGATGGCACCAGCTCAGTTGAAAGAGTTGAAAATGCAACTGCAAGACTTGTTAGAACGGGGTTTTATACGGGAAAGTTATTCTCCGTGGGGAGCCCTGATTTTGTTTGTTAAGAAAAAGGACGGGAGTTTGAGACTATGTATAGACTATAGAGGCTTGAATGATATCACAATTAAGAATAAATACCCGTTGCCCCACATTGATGAATTGTTTGACCAATTGCAAGGGACGGTAGTATTCTCGAAACTGGATTTGAGACAGGGATATTACCAATTGAGGATTTTGGAGAAGGATATACCAAAAACTGCTTTTAACTCGAGGTATGGGCATTTTAAATTTGCCGTGATGCCATTTAGGTTAACGAATGCTCCTGCAGTTTTTATGGATTTAATGCATAGGGTCTTTAAGCCTTATCTGCACCAATTTGTGGTGGTTTTCATTGATGACATTTTAATGTATTCTAAGAATGTGAAAGACCATGAGAAACACTTGAGGATTGTTTTAAAAACCCTGAGGGAACACCAGTTATATGCTAAGTTTAGCAAGTATGAGTTCTGATTAAAAGAATTGACATTCTTGGGACACATAATTTCTAAAGATGGGATTAAAGTGGATCCAGCAAAAATTGAAGCTGTCTCGAAGTGAAAACGACCGGAAAACCCTACCGAGATTCGAAGTTTTATTAGATTAGTAGGGTATTACCGGAGATTCATCAAGGACTTTTCTAGAATTGCTAGACCTATGACCTGTGAGGACTTGCAAATTCCTTATATATTTCTTGAAAATTTCCTTTTATTTGAAAATTATTTGAAAAATATTATTCTATACCATCTTACTACTCAATCACCCTAAAAAAATATATATATGCCAATGATCATAGGAAATTAGGGTTTTCCTTTCCGATTTCAAATCAAAGTGAAATGGGGTTTTCGTGTATTCGCAGTGTAAGGATCAAATTTGGAGTAAGGATCAAATTTGGTGCTTAAGAGTGACTTTTAGGTGAGAAATAATATGTGATGGAAGCTATGATATAAAGTTAGTGAATAGGAAGTAAAAGCCCTAGTACGTGTAATTTAAGGAAAACGGATAGAACTGACGTGTACCGTTCGTTACCAAGTGAGTGCACCGATTAAACCCTACTTTATTTCTTTAATCTCCTCATTTTATTTTGACTAATTAGCCTTAAAATATCTTATACATGAGTCACCATGGTGGGCCAAAGGAAGAAGAAAGAAAACTCTAGAAAGGACACATGTCAAGCCCTTATTGGAAGGAGCTTTGACTAATTTGTATCAATCATCATAAAACAAGAATTTAACCAAATCTTCTCCATTTCTTCACCACCTTGGCCAAAAATAGAGAGAGAAAAAGGGGAGAGAAACTTCATCTTCACCAACTAAATTTGTTGCTTAATCTTAAACTCCAACCATAAATCTTGTGAATCACTTCACAAAAACTACTCTTTAGGGAAGATTAGAGCTTTGTATGGCAAGATTTTGAAGGAAAGGTTGTGGTCTTCTCCTACAAGCATCCTAGGAAGGTATCATGGCTTTTCACCCTTTTCTTTTTCCCAATTTTGGTTAAATATGGCTAGAAGCTTTTAATTTTGAGTTACAACGGTTAATTAGTGAGTTTTGTTGGAGTTGGGGGGATGATTAGCTAGGGTTTCATTTTCAGCTTTGATTATGATCACATATCCTTTAATTGATGTTATGAAGTTGCTAGTTGGAGGTTTTGATGATTTAAACCTAACAAACATGAAATTCTAGCAACAAAGCTCTAATTCCAGGTTTAAATTCTCACAAACACCATTCTGCCCGTTTTTGTTTCATCATGATAGAGGCTGAATTAGCCTTATCTCAGAACATGAAAGTTGTAGAGAATAATTTTTTATAGTTTTATACAAAATTACAGCCCAATCGGAGCAACGTAGCCTATGAAAGGACCGAAATACCCCTGCTGCCTTGTTTCTACCCGAACATGCCAATCAGCTTCTGTAATTGGTTAGTTTGACCAGGATTACTACTGATTTGGTTGATGATGTCTTCTTAAGAATTATAGCCTTGTATCTTAGCTTTCAAATGGATTTGGAATTACCTGAATTGGAGTTGTGTGTGCTGAGATATGAATGAATAAAGCAGGACTGCTAGTTGATTTCTGCAGTGAATCTCGAACTGGAAAATCTGGAATTGTTTTGGTAAATTTGACCTAGTTAGGGTGAGAACTGGACTGTTTGGTCTTCATGGAGGTTGTAGGTCTTTGTCGTAACTTTTCAAATCCTCCAAGAACACCCTAAAGGGACTTCGGTAGCCTGAGATATGGCCATTTAAATGTAGTATGGTTAATTAGCCGATTAGTTGGAACCTGGTTCTGTGAACCGGGAATTTGATTAGGTTACATTGGAAATTTGGCCATGTGATCTTCATAAAGGTTGTAGGACTTCATCACAGCTTCGAAATGGTATAAATTTCACCCCAATCCGATAAGCGTAGCTCCGGTTGTGTCCGTTACGCAAAACTCTATCAAATCTGTCTCTTGTTAAATTTGATTTCCGCACTTGTTGTTAGTTGATTTTCGTTCTTGTATTGTCTTGAGCCTATTGGACGGCTATTGAAGTTAGATTGTTGTGTGTGTACCGTTGGGTTTAAATGAGAAAAATAATGAAGCCAAAATGGCTGGAAAATTAGGTAAACACAAAGGACATACTGCCCAAATTTACGCTCAAGAACTAGAAACTATACTTGCAACTTGAGTAAGGGTTAAGAGTGAATATCACTTGAACCATCTAGGATATTTGCATCTTCTTTTACCGAGGTATATAAGTAAGGACATGGCCGAACTTATATCCTTGAGAAATAAATTAATGACTGCTCAGGGTGTGAGGACTTGCAAATTCCTTATATATTTCTTGAAAATTTCCTTTTATTTGAAAATTATTTGAAAAATATTATTCTATACCATCTTACTAATCAATCACCCTAGAAAAATGCCAATGATCATAGGAAATTAGGGTTTTCCTTTTCGATTTCAAATCGAAGTGAAATAGGGTTTTTCGTGTATCCGTAGTGTAATTATCCGGTACGGAGCGAGGATCAAATTTGGTGCTTAAGAGTGACTTTTAGGTGAGAAATAATATGTGATTAGAAGCAATGATATAAAGTTAGTGAATAGGAAGAAAAAAAACCCTAGTACGTGTGATTTAAGAAAATCGGCCCGAACCGACGGGTACCGTTTGTTACCGAGTGAGTACACCACTTGACCACCACTTTATTACCTTAATCTCCTTGTTTTAGTTGAGCTAATTAGCTCTTAATTAACCCTTAAGCCAGCCACCATTATTGACTAAGGAAAAGAGAGATATTTTGGGTGACATATTTGGGATTAAGCCATGTGTCACAAATCCAACCAAGGTCTTGACCAAGACATTTTCCTTCCTTTTTATCTTCTTCTTGGCTCCATTTTCTTCCATTTTTCTTCAGCTTGGCCGACATTTTAGGGGAGGGAAAAAACAAGAGAGAAACCTTCAACTCCAACTTCAACTTGTGCTTGAATCTTGAGTTCCAATCAAAGTTTGTACCAACTACTCCATAAAACTTGCTCACTAAGGAGATTTAAAGGCTTTGGTGGAGTGATTTTGGAGAGGAAAACTCTACGCTACCATCTTTATTGAGGTATTGGCTGTCCCTTATCTTTGGTGCTTTTATTCTTCCTCAAGTTGCTATACAACTCAAATTTTGATTAAATTGGTAACTATACAAGTAGTTGTGATGATTTTGGGTGAATTAGCAAGGTAGGGTTTTGTGTTGTTCAGCCATGTTTCTTCTTGTGTGGATGGTATATAGTGTATACAAGCTTTTCTAGGAGGTTGAGGTGGTGAATCAAGCCAAAAATAAGAAGATTAGCATTGGAGTGCATGGATTTCTTAAAATTCCAGAAATGAAACTTATGACTGCTTGGTTCTGCCCGGTTCTGTTACCCATAGTTAGAGGCCCAATTGGCCTTACCACAAAACATGAAAGTTGTATATAATGACATTTTATAATAGCCTACAAAATTTCAGCTCAATCGGAGCAACGTAGCCTGTGAAAAGACTGAAATACCCTTGCTGCCCTGTTTCTATCCGAACATACTACTCAGCTTCTGTAATTGGTTGTTTTGCCCCGGAATACTACTGATTTGGCTGTCAGTGTCTTCTTAAGACTTATAGACTTGTATCTTAGCTTTCAAATGGCTTTGGAATCACTTGAATTGGAGTTGTAGGTGTTGAGATATGACTGAATAAGTCAGGACTGCCGCAGTACACTTTGACCTGGAAAATCTGGAGTTGTTTTGGTATATTTGACTTAGTTAGGGTGAGAACTTGACTGAGTGGTCTTTATCAAAATTGTAACCCTCTGCCTTAGCTTCGAAACGGTATAAATTACATTCCAATCCGATAAGCGTAGCGTCAGATGTGTCCGTTACGCAAAACCCGTCAAATCTGTCTTTTGTTAAGTTTCATTTCCGCATTTGTTATTAGCTCGATTTCTATACTTGTATTGTTTTGAGCCTATGGAATGGCTATTGAAATGAATTTGTGTTGTGGGTAACCTTGGTTTGATTGAGAAAAAGAATGAAGCCATAAATGGCTGGAAATAGGAAAATACAAAGGGCGTGCTGCCCAAATTTTCGCTCGAGGGCTAAGTTTCTATTTGAACTTGTATATTTTTGTTTGGCAAATACTATAACCGTTTTTCCATCTTAAATTAGAAACTCCAAATGTTTACTTACTCTTACCAAATAAAGAGGATTGGTTTAGGGTTTTCTTGGGTATTTTTGTCCTCCCTCTTTTTCATGAAGTCTATAATATCTACTTGGATATGAAATGATTTTGAACCATATAAACGATTCCGAAAACAGTATTTCTTAGCCTATCTAGTTGGATTCCGACTTGTCTTTGGTTCAAGTGTTTACATTAGAAAATTTTATAATCCTTTTGAGTTTGGTTTTACATTTGATCTACGAAACCCTAACTATTTTGTCTACGGGTCTAAATGTCCTCGTTTCACTTTAAATACCTAATTGTTTGTGCTAGATGAACTGAAATATTCTATCTCGTTAACTTTAGGTTTTCTCGGTGACTAAGGATAATATCCGGAAGGATATTTTGTAAGTTGTTTTGCATACATATGTGAGTGTTCCTTGTTTGCTATATTATTCTTGACTCCATGACTTGTGTTATTGTTTGATAACGTGTTAAGTACTTGCAATGATTTTCAAAACAAGTTTTCTGGGCGAGTGTGTACTTCATCGCACTTGACCTAAATACGTATGAACTTTTCAATGGTTTAATGATTGAACGAACGATTAGTTGTGCATGAATGTAAGCCTTCTGGCTGAACTGGGCCCTACCCTTCGTTACCGATCGACTCGAGCCAGGAGCAGACTCGGTCGGGCGATATGGGTGTGAACGTTAGTATACTCGAGTATTACCTTGTAGGTTGGTGGAGCCTGGCCAAAGGCCAGGAAAGGGGTGAATGAAACGAAAGAACGAACGAGGGTTTTACTTACAAAAATGCAATCTTCAAAAGAATGAAGGAGTAAGGGGAAATGTCAGGAGAACGAACGAACGAATTTACGTTTCCTAGTGAGCCCGTATCCTTTTAATGAATGTGTTACTATCGCTTTCCGTTGTAAATGTTTCTTGAATTATTGATACTCCATGTTTCATGTATTGAAATGATTCTTTGATTATGTGTTCGGAACCTCACTGAGCTTTTAGCTCACCCCTTTAGTTTTGTTTTCCTTAGCAGGGGACGACGAGCAGGATGAGAGCATAGACTAGCCTAGTCTAGTTCTTTTCTTTTTTTTTTATTTTTTTTAATGCTTCTCACCCCAGTGCTTGGCACGGGCCGGACGTATGAAGGATTGAGAATGTGAGAACCCGTACTTTTCCCATTTTCTAGGGTTTTATTTATTTAATGGTTTGTTTTCTGCATTTTTTTTAATAGGAAAATTTTCTAGATATTTTTAATGAGTAGATATAGTTTTTAGATGATTTTTCTAGTATTGGATAGTTTTTGAAAAATTAAGGATATATAACGGACGTGGGACCCGCTAGTGCGTAAAGTTCGGAAAAATTCGGCCAAGGAGGTTAAGTTCCGGATACTGAGTGAAATTTATCGGGTGTCAAGAGATAAGTAGAGGTTGAGATGTGATTGATGTGAGAGGGACTTAAAGGATAGAGATGCTTTAAATGAAGTGACAAGTGTCACCTTAAGAGTGGTTGTAACTTATGACAACTATTCACCTTTTTGACTTATTTGACCAATTGATTAAATATCTCAAAAATTACCACAAAAATCACCATTTCTTACCTCCATTGTGGCTGGCCACCTTGAGCAAGGAAGAAAGAAAAACTCTTCAAAGATTGGCATCCATCTAGTGCAAATCATCCAAAGCAATCACTTAGACTTGTTTCTACTCCATAAAATCTCTTCTTTAGGTGTTAGTAAGTGGTTTGGTGAAGTGTTTTGGGAAGCTAAGAGGACAAGCAACTCTTCCTCTCTTGTTTACTAGGTGAGTGATGATTGAACTTTCTCCTTCACTTAATGAAGCTTAATTAGTGCCTAGTGGTAGTTAAAGTGATGAATTTTGTGGTTTATTTCTTGGTTTAAGATGAATTGGTGAAGTTTTCAATTTATTGATGAATTTTCTGGTTTAATATGAATGTGATGTTGTGGCTATCCTTGATGATGGGAACTGATGTTTAATGACTCTAGTAGGTGTATATGATAGATACTTGTAACCAATTTCTGGTTTGGAAGGAATTTGAGAAAGTTAGGGTTTTATATCCCCAATTCTGTCCGGTTTTGTATCTCATGGTTAGAGGCCGAATTGGCCTTGACTTAAAACATGAAAGTTGTAGGTATTGATGTTTTAAAGGTGTCTGTAAAATTTCAGGTCAATCGGAGTAGTGTAGAATGAGATAAGTTGGAATTACTATTGCTGTTCTGGATTCATCCGAATGTAAGAATTGCGTCTGAAATTGGTTGTTTTGGCTGGAATTGCTTTGGATTTGGTTGTTGAGGTCTTCTGATGAAATGTAGCTTGATCTCCTAGCTACCATATTCCTTTGGAATTTTTGAATTTGGACCTGTATAGACTGAGTTGTACTGATTACAGAAGAATGTAGTTTGTGAACCCGTTATTGTGGTTCTGGTTTAGTATCTCGCATATTTGACCTGGTTGTGCTAGGAATTGGACTGAGTGTTCTTCTACACTATTGTATCCCTGTTTCTTAGCTTTCAGCTGGTTTTGGAATTTCTGGATTTGGACTTGTAGAGCCTGAGTTATGATGTTTCCGCTAGAATGCATTTTGATGAATCCGTTTTACGTTTTTGATGTAGTATATTGCATTTTTGACCTATTTGCACTCAAAACTGGGTTGAGTGACCTTCTATGATGTTGTAGCCCTATCTTTTAGCTTCGAGATGGTGGGTCTTGCACACCCATCCGATAATCGTAGTTAAATTGGTACCATTACCGCAAAATGAGGACAAAAACTATTTTTTTCAGGGCCAAAGCTAGTTACATTTCCGAAATTTCTGGTTTCCTTTAATGCTTGTATATGCTTATGAAACCCTATTGGGGTTGTGATTGGCATTGCTTTATGACTCATTATCGAGTCTCATTGTACTTGTTTGCGTGTTCTAGGGCGTGACGGTGGTTCACGACGTACTTTTGACGACGGTGCATGAAACATCACCTACTTGATTGGTGAGTGTACTACTCACATGAATGTTTACAATGTGGCTTTGATATATGTGATTGTGATGCCGTGAAGGCTTACTTGGCCATTGGAATTGGTTAAGGTGAGGGTGTACTTGACCGCTCTCACCCCTTTTGATACTGTTAATAACTGTTTACCGTTTCACTGTGATACTAAACTTGATATATGAGTTATTGAATTCCATTTCATGGAAACCTGATTTGGTGTCGTTTGGACGAACATCCAACGGCCTTATTGTGTTACTGAGCTCAACCCCGTTGGTAGTCAAATGAATCGAGCCGGCAAGGGCTTGGTCGTGAAAATTGACATGCCACGGGAACTGTACTGGGGAATCTTGTAGTAATGAGACTCTTGATTCCGGTAAACTCAAGTATTACCAAAAGTTACTGATTGGAGTGCGGGCCCGGTTGGGGTATGTTGGGTGGAAGGAATGGAAGTGAAGTGAGGTCTACAGTTGGTACTCTTAAACATTGACGGAGGGTCAATGAGGTTGGATCAAGAATGTAAGCGTGGAAAGGGGCTCTTGAGAGCCGTCCGTATCCTTTTTGTAACAGCCCCACCTTCCCCTAAGGCGAACCAAAGGGGTTGGCGGACTGCCTGCCCAGCTCTCGCCAGGACTACGGATCAGTTTACGTCAATCTAATACGTTCTGGAACATACCCACGCGCGTAAACAAGTCAAAATCACAAAATAAAAAAAAATGAAGAAAAATCGAAGCCGACGATGAACAGTACCGTCCACGTCAGAATCCGGATACTAGGCCGAGAGTAGCCAAATTTTTTTCTTTTGCCGTTTGAAATACGAGTTGATCCGAAATCCAACCAAATATCAACCAAACATATATACATTGAAATGTAACATTTACAAGCCAAAGCGGCATATCAAAACGATTCATCATGGATATACATGTTCGGTTTGCCAATCAAAAGAAATTGAACCCAATACACATCAGGGTTTCATTCAAAGAGCTATCCAAAAAATACATTTACATGAGCTCAACTTGACAACCAACTAACACAACCTTTTTCAAAAGTGGTCATTTCCTGTAAGGAAAACAAATGGAACGGAATGAGCTTAAGCCCAGTGAGTTACTACCACATAAGCAACAAAGATCACATAAGCATAATCTTTCGTTTCAAGTACACAATTAAGAAGTAAACCAAGTCGGTAAAAGGATACGGACGGCTCTCAAGAGCCCATTTCCACGCTTACATTCTTGATCCAATCTCATTGACTCTCCGTCAACGTTTAAGAGTACCAACCGTAGAACCCACTTCACTCCCATCCCTTCCACCAAACATACCCCAACCGGGCCCGCACTCCAATCAGTAGCTTTTGGTAATACTCGAGTTTACCGGAATCAAGAGTCTCATTACTACAAGATTTCCCAGTACAGTCCCCGTGGCATGTCAATTTTCACGACCAAGCCCTCGCCGACTCGATTCGATTGACTACCAACGGAGTTGAGCTCAGTAGTACAGTAAGGCCGTTGGATACTCGTCCAAACGACACCAAATCAGTTTTTCATGAAGTGAATTCAATATCTCATATAGCAAGTGCAGTATATCAGTGAAGCGGTAAACAGTCATTAACGGTATCACAAGGGGTGAGGGCGGTCAAGTACACCCTCACCTCAATCAATTTCAATAGCCAAATAAGCCTTCAAGGCATCAAATTCACATATAGCAAAGCCACATTATAACATTTAAGTGAGTAGTATACTCACTTATCAATTAAGTGTTGTTTCATGCACTTCCGTCAAGAGAATGTCGTGAACCACCGTCACGCCCTAGAACACGTAAACAATTACAATGAGACTCGATAACGAGTCATAAAGCAATGCCAATCACAACCCCAATAGGGTTTCATATGCATATACAAGTATCATAGGTAACCAGAAAATCCAGAAATGCAATTAACTTTGGCCCTGAAAAAACAGTTTTTGTCCTCATTTTGCGGTAATGGTACCAATTTCACTACGATTATCGGATGAGGGTGCAAGACCCACCATCTCGAAGCTAAAAGATAGGGCTACAACATTACAGAAGGTCACTCAACCCAGTTTTGGGTGCAAACAGGTCAAAAATGCAATATACTACATCAAAAATGAAAAACAGATTCACCAAAACGCATTCTAGCGGAAACATCATAACTCAGGCTCTACAAGTCCAAATCCAGAAATTCCAAAAGCAGCTGAAAGCTAAGAAACAGGGTTACAATAACGTAGAAGATCACTCAGTCCAATTCCTAGCATAACTAGGTCAAATATACAAGAAACTAAACTAGAACCGCAATAACAGGTTTGCAAACTACATTCTGCTGTAATCAGTACAACTCAGTCTATACAGGTCCAAATTCCGAAATTCCAAAGGCATATGGTAGCTAGGACATCAAGCTACATTTCATCAGAAGACCTCAAAGGCCAAATCGTGCATTTTCATGGTCGAAAATGGAAGACTACACGAAAACAGAAATCTGGGCGCGAAACAGGTTTCGAAAACAGTCAAGGGTATCAACTGTGACAGCCCCTCCTCTCCCTAGGGCGAACCCTAGGGTATCAGCGGACTGCCTGCCCAGCTCTCACCGGGACTTAGTCGATCAAAGAACTAGCAACTCAAAATAACTGGGAAAAATAGCTTCAAATTAAATCGTACGACCCTAATAACACATAACTATCAATCAACTTTCAAAACTTAATACGGCAAGCTAAGAGTCACACTTACCATTCCATACTACGAATTACATGACATAAGTCAACTTATAGATTCAAGCTTACAAAAGTAAAAGTAAAGTCATCTTAACAAAAGTTACAAGTTCAAGCAAAACAAAGCTAAGAAAGCTCTTGACCGTTAGTCCATCCCCGATCTGTTAAGGAAAACAAAGGGAGTGGGGTGAGCTAAAGCTCAGTGAGGTTCCAAGTAAAGCAAGTAAACACATAGCCAAATTAAGGCATAGAATAATTCAAATAAATACCGTATGATACAATAACAATTAACCACAATTCAATTCAAGGATACGGGTGGCTTTCAAAAGCCAAAATCCCCTTGAGCTTGATCATAAATGTCTCCGTTGACACTCTGTCAACACTTGTATACACAGAATATTAAGTCCGTAGAACACCAATTTCACCTGCCTCCGTCCACCAATCAACCCCCCACCGGGCCCGCACTCATAAACAGTAGTTAGGTAATACTCGAGTATACCGGTTTCAGTGAACAGTAAACAGTCCTCAAGGTTTATCGGCCTTCTCGACCAAGCCCTGGCCGGCTCGATAGAACCGACTCACCTATGAGGTTGGGCACCCAAACAGTAGTAGTAGTTGATGGGATATCACCCAAACAACTCAAGCACAGTCACATATAGAGAATTCACATTTCACAATAACAATATACAGGGCCTCAGTGGAAATAAAGGAGGACGAGTGCGATAAAGTACACACTCGCCTCCACTTTTATCAAATTAGGGTTTGGCTCAAACAGTCGTAAATCAAATATTCAGGTATTTCACATAAGCAGGTAGCAGGTAGTGGAACACTCACCTGTCAATCAAAAGTAGCGATCGATGTCAAACGTCTTAGTTATGGTCACCTTCGTTTCCCAAACCTAGGGCAACGAGTGAAATCGTTAACACTTAGATTCATGTCCCACTAGGTTAGGCTCAATAAGAGACCAAGTGAGTAGTCTAAGCTACTTAATCCATCATGCAATAAAGGCCCAATCCATGGTAAAAGTTAATGAGAAAACAAGTTTAATAGATGCATGAAAGTTCGGCAAAAGAAAAGTTCCAATCGGGCTTAAGGGTTTCTTCTCGGGTTGCACAGTCTTACCCTGGCAGTCATAGGAAAATGGTCATAACTCATTGTAGAAATGTCAAAATTAGGTGCCGTCAGTGGCGTTGGAAAGTAGACTCGAAGGGCTTTCCAACGGTACCAAGCTCACACTGTGGTTCATCTCCTATCGGCAACAGGAACTCAGACAAGGTGGCTGTTTTTCCAACCCTGGATCAGCATTAACCGTAAGCTAAACTATTCTAGTTCTAGGGCTAACTTCATTAGTTTTACTCCAAATTCACCCAATTCACTCCTCAAGTGATCATATACAAGGATTCAAGTCACTTAGCATCAATGGAGTTCACAACATAACATACAACATTATTTAAGGTAATCATAATGATCTCATAACTACAAGAGTCCTAAACAGTCTACTAATGGTTCAAAAGCACCACTTTACTTGCTTCAATTTCATTCCAACATGCTTATAGGCCTAACCAATAGTTAACCTAGTTTATTAGGCTTGATTAGGACATAATTTAACAACAATATTGAGGGAAAATCCCTCCTACAAGAACCAGCCAGCCAAGACAAGCAACCAGCCCACACTTTTCAACATTTGTTCAATCCTTCATCCTTACATGTTTTTCACCCAAATCTTCATATCAAGTAATAGATTCAACTCAAAAGAGATTTAAACATAATAATACCTCATAAACAAACATGAATAAGAATCAAACATTTCGTCAAACACTTGGTGTACATACTAAGAAACCTAGCTACTACTTGTTTACTTCAAGAAACTAACTCAACATCTCAACCAAACAACTTGTATCCTTGCTATTAACACTTTCAAGTGCATGATCTATCATCAAAAACCAAGATTTAAAGAACATATACCTCTCTTATAGTGAGCTTGAATCACCAAAATCACTTCACCAAAGTAAGTCTTCAAGCTTGGATCAAACACTTTGTGAAACCCGCGATTTTTGGCCCCTATTTTATTATGGCATTATTGTAGTTTTTCCAATTAATTAAAAAGATAAAATTTGCTAGGTAAAAGAAAAAAAAATAAAGTAACTGTAGGATGGGCTAATGGGCTCTAATAAAGTAAAACTCTGACTCAAGCCACCTATTAGTAAGTATTGCTAGGGTTAGAATTTTACTAAAACCCTAGACAGAAAAAATAACCCTAGCCTTACCTCTCTTTCGTCTACCTCCATAGAGCAAGAGCCGTCAGAAGGGAGGGAAGGAGAAGCAGGCGACACCGTCAATCGATCCGACGACTAGGCACCTAAACCTGTAAGTTTCGAGTTCACGTAAGAAAACTTCTTTTTGGTTGTAAACGCTTTAGTAGTGGTATTAATTGTTCTAGGAAATCTTATGGACATGTATTATTGCTATATAGGTTTAGATATATATGTTTCAATAAGATTCACATCTGGATTAATAGAAATAGGGGGGTTGATTTTAATCCTGATTTATGGGGTGTTTGAATCTGTTTAAAAGAAGGGAAAAAAAAAAGAAAGGGAAGAGCGGCGGCGGCTGCCGCTGCTTTGTTTCGGCCAGGGTGATGCAGAAGCAACGCCACAAGAAGAATTCCAAAGGTTGGCCATTCGGCCAACCCATGGCTAAGAAATAAAAAAAAAAAAAAAGAAAACATTAGATGTTGTTGCCAGCACTTGCTGGCGACAATGGAGCAATTTGGGTCGCCAGGCTCTCTGGCGACCATGGTTGGCCATGGTTGGCCATTGGCCAACCAAGGGCCCCACTAGAAAAAAAAATATAAATATTAATAATAAAATAAAATAAAATGAAAAATAATGATAACAATAAACAAAAATAAATAAGTAAAGAGAGAGCAATTTAAACTTAGACCAAACTATAGTATAAAGATTTAGTAAATATTTAACAAATAGATTTTGAATATAACTAACCTATTTTTATAGTATATTGTGGATATTAAAATTTAGGACCCAATCTAATATAATTGTTGGAAGTGAGGGTTAGTCATTTGAAATATTACCTTATTAATTAAGTCTAAGGTACTTAAATAGAAATTTAAAACATTTTAACCAAGCCTTATTAGATTAAGTTGTACAAGATAAGATAAGCTTTAGATTGTTGAACGAAGTGCTTAAAATAATAATAATAATAATAATAATAATAATAATAGTAATAATAATATGGAGGAAACAAATAAAGATTGTTAACGAAGGTATGAATATAAATACAAGTGCAATAACTTAAGACAATAATTCTAATGATAAGTCAATATATATATAGGTACATATATACATAAATAATAGTAACACCTACACACGCACAAAGGTGAAAATAAAGTGAAAGGTAATAGTAACTAATTAATAAATATATATATAAGTGGTAATAAAGCAAAGTAGCGACGTCAAGGACGATAATAATAATAAGTAATTATGATTTATAAATATGTATAGTAAGATAACGGTCAAGATAATAAATATGATTATGAATAATTATTTTATCTTGAATTGGGAAACTTTACGAAAGGAGAACTTTCCAAATTAAGAAACTTTCCAAAAATAGAGGCTTTCCAAATTAGGAAACCTTCCAAAAATGGGAATCACCCAGTTTTGAGGGAGGTGCTATTAGGATCCATTTAATGGTCTAGGAGGTGAATCTTATGCTTACTTAGAGGTTGTATATTTATGCATCTATACGAAGTAACAACTAATTAGGGAACTCATGCATTTGATAGGTACGAAACAAGAACCTAAGGTAGTTCCACTCGAGCAGCCAAACAGAGGTAGGTGGTACTTACCCTTCTGAGATTTCAAATGTGCAAAGTGAAATTCTTGTTTAAATCCTATTTTGTTGTGTTGACTCGAAAGGGGTTTGATTAAATGCTTTGCTTACTTATTTATGAAAGTTATATTTTACTATACATAAAAAAAGGGACCATGTGACTTATTTGAAATGTTTTAATACGTTTCTTATATACAAAATGAGTTGAATCTTTTATGAAAGCAAAGATTCACGTATACGATATATGAAATGAATTTTGACAAGTAAGCTCAGAGCAGTCATGAAATAGACGGTAGGGGCTATAGTCCTGTTTAATCGCCATGGTAGCCTGGTATTAAGCCCAGCCGATTGGTGAGGTCATGGTAGCCTGGTATAGAGCCCAGCCGATTGACCAATGGATAAAGTCATGGTAGCCTGGTATAGAGCCCAGCCGATTGACCAATGGATAAAGTCATGGTAGCCTGGTATAAAGCCCAGCCGATTGACCAATTGAGAAAGTCATGGTAGCCTGGTATAAAGCCCAGCCGAGTGACCCAAGAAGGAAATGAGACCAATCGGTAGTCATGGAACTTATTGGTCGCCCACCTAGAAGGGGTAAAATCTCTAGGCTGAGTACTCAGTAGCCGGTCATTGCATGTACTTGTTATGAGCTGATTTGATGGAATGATTATGAACTGATTTGAAATGAGACTATGAACTGATATGAGTTGATTTACGAATGGATATGAAGAGATTTATGACTTTACGATTTCTCATGTACAACTATCAATAAGATGCTTTTGATTTACTTATTCTTCTTTACTGCTGATTACTTTATAAATAACGTTACCTTCAAAATTACGGAGGTGAATGATATGCAAACGATTTGAGTTGTGCTTATATACTTATGTATCTATAAAATTTAGAGTGCATGGTCCAATGGAGGGGTAAATATTGCCTACTGAGCGATGTGTCGCTCAACCCATTTCTTACCATTTTTGCAGATTCTGAAGAGTATGAATTGGTTTACATAGAAGACCCTGAGGATGACTTTTATTAGTTTAAATGAATAGAAGTTGGCAGACTAGCTACTTCTAGTTATTAGTCTTAATTACTTTGTTTCCACTGTTTCAATTGGAGCATAAATGTACGAACGTCTGGAATATTTGTAGATTTTCTTTTATATGTAATTCGTACCGCACTTTATTTAGTTCAATTATTTAGTACTGTCAAAGTTAATGAGTTAATGTAGCCTTGTATTCCTGAGTGGGACTTGGGAGTACGGCGGATGTCATGTGACGAGCACGTGCGGGCTCGGGGCGTGACATTTTTAGTGGTATCAGAGCCTAGGTTCGAGATAAGACCATAAGATCAAATAATTCAAGAATTAAGTAATGTAAGTAGTGAAGTAGGTTTGAGAAAATCTGTGTACTGTAAGAGGAGGGAAGCAGGACTGATGGTATTCCATTTCGTATTATAGCTCAAGTTGTAATAGTTGGAAGTAGGTATAAAGATACTGAAGATATTTGTGATTTTGAGAATTGGAATGAAATTGATAAGGGATTAAAAGAAAATAAGTGACTCCATAACATTTAATGGTATTAGAATTTTAGGTTACGAATTTACTGGAATGACCTCAGGTATTGAGATGATGATTACTTTTAGTAAGTAAGTGGTGACTATATGTATATGTTAAGTTGAAAAGGTAACCAAGCCCACCTACCAGATATGATTGATACTTACAAAAAAAGAATAATAATAATAAAAGGGTATTTAGGGTGTTTTTTTGTAAGTTTTGATATCTATGGTACATTTCAAGTTTATCGTTTAGGATGTCAGACCTACGGATAATCTTATGTCTAATTGAAGTCTAGTGTGGAGAAAACTGAAAATATTGAGGGAATTAGAGTGCACAACGAAAGTATGAATGATCAACAATATGGTGTCATCGAACGCAAGCAATACACATTGGAACTTGGAATTTTGTTGACTTATTTTGAGGTTTACGATAATTGTATCTAATGCTCAAGACATTTATTCAACTAGCTCATATTATTAGTTGTGGTATTACTACATCATGATCAGGCAATAAATATTTTATAAATTTCTTACAATATATAATTTTACATACTTTTTACCTTAAAAAAATGAATAAACGGAGAAAGCAGAATTTTATTTGCACAAATAGTTTTTAATTAGAATTTTTAAATATGTACCTTTACCTTACAGTTGCTTGGTAAATATAGTTTCTAAATATATATGTATATATTTATATAAAAAAAAGAATAACTATATTGAATAATTATATCCTACAATATTGTGCAATATATAAATATATATATATTTTTTGTGTTTATACTCACCCAATCTCAAAAGAGTTTTAGATAAAAGTATTTTACAAAAAAAAATAAATATTTTTTTTCCTTATCGTATAGAAAAATCTAACAATAATTCTTGATAAATTCTCTTTTTACTCTAAATTCTAATGTTGTAAGAAGTATAGTTAGTTGACTTATGTATTCCAAACACTTTCAGTTTCTAACCCTGTATGAGTTCAAAATTCTATACATAGATAAATATTTTACCAAAGTTATGATAAAGTTATTAATTTCCTACATGAGAATTTAGTATTTTTTTTGTATAAAATTTTCTATATTTTTGTATCATCAAGAAGTTTGTGAAATGATATTTGAGATGTTAATATTTTCGAAAATTGAACTGAGCTAGGAAAAAAAAATGACCAAAGGAAATAAGATTCCCATGGCATTTAGTGGTATAATAACTTAGGTTATAGGATTTAAAAATAAGAATGATGCTATTTGAGGTATTATTGATCTCTTTGGAAGTTGAAATGAGATAGATATGAAATTTGAGGGAAATAAGGGATTTTCATCACCAATTACAAGTACAGTGGACAGGAACCCATATATTGAGATAAGGATTATTTTGTGATAGTGGATAAGTAAATTGTGATAAAACGTGTGACAAAAGAAGAAATGGTACTGTTAGTGTTTACGACATCCTTTTTATAGGTTGATCTCTATAGAGCGTTGTAAGCCGATATTTAGAATGTTGGATTGTGAGAGATATTATGTTCATCTCAGCTATATAATTTTGAAGATGGGAGATATTGAGGAAAATAAGAGTGCGCAGCAGAAGCTTGATGGAATTAAATAAGGAAATTCAATTTAGACATTGTAAGAATAATTTCTAAGATGTATTGCAAGAACATTGGAGATATTGTTAATTTATTCTGATGTTTATGTCTTTTAGGTTTCGAGGACGAAACCTTTAAAGGGGGAGAGAATGTGATATCTAGTCTAAAAATAAATTGCGAAAGTAGTGTCGAATTGGGATCCTAGATTCACGTCCAGATTTTGGTCAACTTACCAAGAAGTTATGGGGACTGATTTAAGATTAAGTATAGCCTTCCACCCTCAAATGGATGGACAGTCGGAGAGGACCATACAGACTCTAGAAGACATGCTCAGAGCTTGTGCACTAGACTTCTCGGATAGTTGGGACAGGTTGGTAAAGCTAATGGAGTTCTCGTACAATAATAGCTATCATAGCAGTATAGGCATGACACCGTTTGAGGCATTGTATGGACGGAAGTGTAGATCCCCCTTATTTTGGGATGAAGTAGGCGAGAAACAGATCACTG
Organism: Coffea arabica; assembly: GCF_036785885.1. Classification (NCBI taxonomy): domain Eukaryota; kingdom Viridiplantae; phylum Streptophyta; class Magnoliopsida; order Gentianales; family Rubiaceae; genus Coffea; species Coffea arabica. The sequence continues at coordinate 16,228,498 of NC_092326.1, forward strand.
GTCCTGATTTGGTGGAGCGGACTCTGGAGAAAATTAAGATCATCCGGGAAAGGTTGAAAGTAGCTCAGGACCGAAATAAAAGTTGGGCAGATTCAAAAAGGAGACCTTTGGAGTTCCAACCGGGAGAAAAGGTGTACTTGAAAGTGTCCCCTACCAAGGGAGTAATGAGATTTGGACGAAGTGGCAAGTTAAGTCCAAGGTATGTGGGACCTTATGAAATACTGGATAGAGTAGGACCTCTAGCGTACCGACTAGCTCTCCCACCTGCTTTGTCAAGGATACATAACGTGTTCCATGTCTCCCAATTAAGGAGGTATGTGTCAGACCCGAGTCATATTTTGGAGGACCAACCCGTCGAGGTGAAGAAGAACCTATCAGTGGAGGAAGTTCCTTTAAGGATCGTAGACCGAAAGGGCCAAGTTATGAGGAGAAGAACCATACCCTATGTCAAAGTGCAATGGACGAACCATACACCACGAGAGGCTACGTGGGAGTTAGAAGAGGACATGCGGAATAAGTAGCCATATCTGTTCGATCAAGGTACGTAAGTTTCGGGGACGAAACTTTTTGTAAGGGGGTAGAATGTGAAACCCGCGATTTTTGGCCCCTATTTTATTATGGCATTATTGTAGTTTTTCCAATTAATTAAAAAGATAAAATTTACTAGGTAAAAGAAAAAAAAATGAAGTAACTGTAGGATGGGCTAATGGGCTCTAATAAAGTAAAACTCTGACTCAAGCCACCTATTAGTAAGTATTGCTAGGGTTAGAATTTTACTAAAACCCTAGACAGAAAAAATAACCCTAGCCTTACCTCTCTTTCGTCTACCTCCATAGAGCAAGAGCCGTCAGAAGGGAGGGAAGGAGAAGCAGGCGACACCGTCAATCGATCCGACAACTAGGCACCTAAACCTGTAAGTTTCGAGTTCACGTAAGAAAACTTCTTTTTGGTTGTAAACGCTTTAGTAGTGGTATTAATTGTTCTAGGAAATCTTATGGACATGTATTATTGCTATATAGGTTTAGATATATATGTTTCAATAAGATTCACATCTGGATTAATAGAAATAGGGGGGGTTGATTTTAATCCTGATTTATGGGGTGTTTGAATCTGTTTAAAAGAAGGGAAAAAAAAAAGGAAAGGGAAGAGCAGCGGCGGCTGCCGCTGCTCTGTTTCGGCCAGGGCGATGCAGAAGCAACGCCACAAGAAGAATTCCAAAGGTTGGCCATTCGGCCAACCCAAGGCTAAGAAATAAAAAAAAAAAAAAAACATTAGATGTTGTCGCCAGCACTTGCTGGCGACAATGGAGCAATTTGGGTCGCCAGGCTCTCTGGCGACCATGGTTGGCCATGGTTGGCCATTGGCCAACCAAGGGCCCCACTAGAAAAAAAAATATAAATATTAATAATAAAATAAAATAAAATGAAAAATAATGATAACAATAAACAAAAATAAATAAGTAAAGAGAGAGCAATTTAAACTTGGACCAAACTATAGTATAAAGATTTAGTAAATATTTAACAAATAGATTTTGAATATAACTAACCCATTTTTATAGTATATTGTGGATATTAAAATTTAGGACCCAATCTAATATAATTGTTGGAAGTGAGGGTTAGTCATTTGAAATATTACCTTATTAATTAAGTCTAAGGTACTTAAATAGAAATTTAAAACATTTTAACCAAGCCTTATTAGATTAAGTTGTACAAGATAAGATAAGCTTTAGATTGTTGAACGAAGTGCTTAAAATAATAATAATAATAATAGTAATAATAATATGGAGGAAACAAATAAAGATTGTTAACGAAGGTATGAATATAAATACAAGTGCAATAACTTAAGACAATAATTATAATGATAAGTCAATATATATATAGGTACATATATACATAAATAATAGTAACACCTACACACGCACAATGGTGAAAATAAAGTGAAAGGTAATAGTAACTAATTAATAAATATATATATATAAGTGCTAATAAAACAAAGTAGCGACGTCAAGGACGATAATAATAATAAGTAATTATGATTTATAAATATGTATAGTAAGATAACGGTCAAGATAATAAATATGATTATGAATAATTATTTTATCTTGAATTGGGAAACTTTACGAAAGGAGAACTTTCCAAATTAAGAAACTTTCCAAAAGTAGAGGCTTTCCAAATTAGGAAACCTTCCAAAAATGGGAATCACCCAGTTTTGAGGGAGGTGCTATTAGGATCCATTTAATGGTCTAGGAGGTGAATCTTATGCTTACTTAGAGGTTGTATATTTATGCATCTATAGGAAGTAACAACTAATTAGGGAACTCATGCATTTGATAGGTACGAAACAAGAACCTAAGGTAGTTCCACTCGAGCAGCCAAACAGAGGTAGGTGGTACTTACCCTTCTGAGATTTCAAATGTGCAAAGTGAAATTCTTGTTTAAATCCTATTTTGTTGTGTTGACTCGAAAGGGGTTTGATTAAATGCTTTGCTTACTTATTTATGAAAGTTATATTTTACTATACATAAAAAAAGGGACCATGTGACTTATTTGAAATGTTTTAATACGTTTCTTATATACAAAATTAGTTGAATCTTTTATGAAAGCAAAGATTCACGTATACGATATATGAAATGAATTTTGACAAGTAAGCTCAGAGCAGTCATGAAATAAACGGTAGGGGCTATAGTCCTGTTTAATCGCCATGGTAGCCTGGTATTAAGCCCAGCCGATTGGTGAGGTCATGGTAGCCTGGTATAGAGCCCAGCCGATTGACCAATGGATAAAGTCATGGTAGCCTGGTATAAAGCCCAGCCGATTGACCAATTGAGAAAGTCATGGTAGCCTGGTATAAAGCCCAGCCGAGTGACCCAAGAAGGAAATGAGACCAATCGGTAGTCATGGAACTTATTGGTCGCCCACCTAGAAGGGGTAAAATCTCTAGGCTGAGTACTCAGTAGCCGGTCATTGCATGTACTTGTTATGAGCTGATTTGATGGAATGATTATGAACTAATTTGAAATGAGACTATGAACTGATATGAGTTGATTTACGAATGGATATGAAGAGATTTATGACTTTACGATTTCTCATGTACAACTATCAATAAGATGCTTTTGAATTACTTATTCTTCTTTACTGCTGATTACTTTATAAATAACGTTACCTTCAAAATTACGGAGGTGAATGATATGCAAACGATTTGAGTTGTGCTTATATACTTATGTATCTATAAAATTTAGAGTGCATGGTCCAACAGAGGGGTAAATATTGCCTACTGAGCGATGTGTCGCTCAACCCACTTCTTACCATTTTTGCAGATTCTGAAGAGTATGAATTGGTTTACATAGAAAACCCTGAGGATGACTTTTATTAGTTTAAATGAATAGAAGTTGGCAGACTAGCTACTTCTAGTTATTAGTCTTAATTACTTTGTTTCCACTGTTTCAATTGGAGCATAAATGTACGAACGTCTGGAATATTTGTAGATTTTCTTTTATATGTAATTCGTACTGCACTTTATTTAGTTCAATTATTTAGTACTGTCAAAGTTAATGAGTTAATGTAGCCTTGTATTCCTGAGTGGGACTTGGGAGTACGGCGGATGTCATGTGACGGGCACGTGCGGGCTCGGGGCGTGACACACTTGGAGTTGTAGGAACTCTCTCACTAATTCAGATTTTTCTCTCTTGATTGTTGTTCTTGGTTTGCTAGAGTAAGAAAACAAGATTATGTAGCTCACTCTTTCTCTCTCTCTTGAACCAGAAATTCGGCCAGCACTCAAGAAAAAAAGGAAGGCTTTGGCTAGTTTATATAGTCTTCTAATCTTGGTTCCAACAAGATACTTGGCTAGGATTTTGCCACATGTCCACTTACTTGTCCAATTCTTTCTTAATCTTTGACTAATGGTGTCTTAACCTTTCCAAATGCACCAATCATTCTTTAACACCTCTAACTAATCTTTCCAAATGCACCAATAATATTTTAACACCTCTAACTAACCTTTCCAAATGCACCAATAATACTTTAACACTTCTAACTAGCCTTTCCAAGTGCACCAATCCTTAATTAGCACCTATAATCCTACATGTAAGATTTCTACCACTAATATAAAGACATTTGGTAAAATGTAAGTGGTGTATAATTAAAATCAACTCAAGAAAAATTGTTTTACTACAAGTAAAAAGGAATGAAGTGTAATGCATGAAAATTATTGTAACACCTAGAAAAGCTAATGTAATGGCATATAATATATGATTTAAATCCTAGAATAAGGCAATTAATTTGGGGAAATTGTGCTTTAAAAATGAGGGTTCTCACACTCTCTCCCCCTTAAAGAATTTCGTCCTCGAAATTCGCACCTTGATCATTGAATAGCTTAGGGTATTTGGCGCGAATGTCCTCTTCCACTTCCCAAGTAGCTTCCTCCACCTCATGGTTTCTCCACAAGACCTTTACCAAGGGTATTTGCTTAGTCCTCAATTCCTTTACTTTTCGATCTAAGATTTGCACTGGTCTTTCCTCGTATGTTAGAGATTCATCAATGTCAATTTCCTCTGGTTTCAGTATATGAGTGGGATCTGGATGGTACTTTTTTAACATGGACACGTGAAATACATCATGAACCCTGGATAGACTTGTTGGTAACTCCAATCGATATGCCACGTTTCCAACTCGTTGAAGGATTTTGAAGGGTCTTACGTATCTTGGATGAAGTTTCTTTCCTTTTCCTGCCGTGAGACTTCGAAGTGGCGTAACCTTCAAGAATACCTTGTCCCCAACCTCAAACTCCAAGTCCTTTCGTCGATTATCAGCGTAACTCTTTTGTCGACTTTGCGCTGTCTGAAGCCTCTGGCGTATCACTTTCACTTTCTCATACACATCCTTGATCCATGGTACTGCAACTGGGTCTAAAACTCTTCTCTCTCCTACTTCATCCCAAAATATTGGTGATCGGCACTTTCTTCCATAGAGAGCTTCATACGGTGCCATTTGTATTGAAGAATGGTAACTATTATTGTATGCAAATTCAACCAGAGCCATGTATTGTCCCCAACTTCCACCAAAATCTAGAATACAGGTCCTCAACATATCTTCAAGTGTTTGAATGGTCCTCTCCGATTGTCCATCAGTTTGGGGATGATAGGTAGTACCAAAAATCAGCTTGGTCCCTAAAGTTCCTTGTAATTGTTGCCAAAAACGAGACACAAATCATGGGTCTCTATCAGACACAATGCTTACAGGGATCCCATGTAACCTCACTATCTCATCCATGTAAAGTTGGGCCAATTTCTCCATAGAATATTTCATATTTATGGGTAAGAAATGAGCAGACTTGGTCAACCTGTCTACTATTACCCAAACGGCGTCGTGACCTTTCTGGGTACGGGGTAATCCTGATACAAAATCCATAGTAATATGTTCCCATTTCCACTCAGGGATCTCCAGAGGTTGCAGAAGACCTAAAGGCTTTTGATGCTCAGCTTTCACTTGTTGGCACACCAAACATTTTTGGACAAACTGAGCAATTTCTTTCTTCATCTTATCCCACCAATACAACCTTTTCAAATCTTGGTACATTTTATTACTTCCAGGATGTACTGTATACTTGGACCGATGTGCCTCTTCCAAAATATCCCTTTTTATCACCTCATCTTGTGGTACCACTATTCGATCTTGAAATTTCAAGATACCTTCAGAGCTTATGTTAAAGTCTTGTAACTCCTTTTTTTGTACTTCTCCTATCCACTTTTGCACCATCCGGTCATTCTTTTGAGCTTCTTTAATGCGGTCCAATAATTCAGATTTTACTGTAATATTGCAGAAAATTACCCTCTGTCGGTCTAATCGCGGGTTCCATTCACTCACTTCCTCCAGCAAATTCCATTCCTTAGCCATCAATCCAGCTATTTGCACTTGTCGGCTTAAAGCGTCCGCTACAACATTAGCCTTGCCTGGGTGATAGTTAATTGTACAGTCATAATCCTCAAGAAATTCCACCCACCGACACTGTCTCAAGTTTAACTCCTTCTGAGAGAATAGGTATTTCAAACTCTTATGGTCGGTATACACCTCAAAAGTCACTCCATACAAGTAATGCCTCCACTTCTTTAATGCAAAAACTACAGCGGCCAATTCTAAATCATGAGTGGGGTAATTTCGCTCATGGGGTTTTAACTTCCTAGAGGCATAGGCAATTACACTCCCATTTCGCATTAGAACACATCCCAAACCTTCCCTTGAGGCATCCGTATATACAGTAAAACTATCTCTCCCATTTGGTAAAGCTAAAACAGGTGCCGACGTTAACCGTTTCTTCAACTCCCGAAAACTAGATTCACACTTAGAATTCCAGACAAATTGACCATGTTTCTTGGTCAAGTCGGTTAAAGGACCGGCTAACTTGGAGAAGTCTTTGATAAACCGACGGTAATGCCCGGCTAAACCTAGAAAACTACGGACCTCAGTCGGGGTTTCCGGGTGCTTCCACTCAGCTACAGCTTCCACCTTTACTGGATCCACAGAAATTCCATCTTTAGATATTATATGTCCTAGAAAAGAAACTTGCTCCAACCAAAACTCGCATTTGCTAAACTTGACAAATAACTGATGTTCCCTTAAAGTCTGCAAAACTATCCTCAAATGCCGTTCATGTTCCTCTCGAGTCTTGGAATACACCAAAATATCATCGATAAATACTACAACAAATTGATCTAAGTAGGGTTTAAAGACTCGATGCATTAAATCCATAAATGCAGCAGGGGCATTTGTTAAACCAAAGGGCATCACCGCGAACTCAAAATGGCCATATCTGGAATTAAAGGCAGTCTTCGGTATATCCTCTTGCCTAATTCGTAACTGGTAGTAACCTTGCCTCAAGTCCAACTTAGAGAAAACTACTGCTCCTTGTAGTTGGTCAAACAATTCTTCAATGTGTGGCAAGGGATATTTATTTTTCACCGTAACATCGTTTAAGCCACGATAGTCAATGCACAGTCTTAAACTACCATCCTTTTTCTTAACAAATAATACCGGTGCTATCCACCGTGACTCACTTTCTCGAACAAACCCTCGCTCTAACAGATCTTGCAACTGTAGTTTCAACTCCTTAAGTTCGGCGGGGGCCATTCGGTATGGCGTTTTTGCAATGGGAGCAGTTCTAGGTACTAAATCGATCTTAAATTCTATTTCCCTTTCTGGTGGCATCGATTTCAACTCATCGGGAAAGACATCAGGAAATTCATTCACTACTAAAACATCCTCCAGCTTTACTTTATCTCCAGGAGTATTAATTAAGAAGGCTAAGTAGCCTTGCGCCCCCTTACTTAACAACTTTCTGGCTCGGATTCCCGAAACAAGTGCAGACGAGGCTAACCTACCTCTCACATCCAACCTTAAAGTTGCCTCTCCGGGTATCGAGAATTCCACCACCTTTGTTTTACAGTTCAATTGGGCGTTATAACGGGCCAACAAATCCATGCCTATAATTACATCGTACCCCTTAAGGTCTAAACTTATTAAGTCACCCACTAACTTTCGTTCTCCTACCCAAATCTCGCAATTTCTATAGACCATATTGGTAATTAGGCTTTGATCCCCAGTAGGTGTTTTAACTTCTAAATAATATGGCAACTTAACAGGGTTCACAACAATACCACACATAAAGGCAGGATTCACAAAAGAATGGGTTGCCCCAGGGTCAATCAAAAGTTTAGCTAAGCGGTGGAATATAGGGATCGTACCTTCCACTACTTCCGAGGAATCCGGAACTTGACGGTGGTCCAATGCAAAAACCCTAGCAGAAGTTTTAGGTCGACTTGCACTGGCGGAAGGTTGTTTAGGGTTTGACTTTTCCGACTGGGTACCCCCGTTCCCGTCACGATTCTTAACAGGGCAAGTGGCAATCTGGTGTTCAGAACTGTGAGAACCCGTAAATTCCTCTTAATAATTTTCCTAGGGTTTATCCCTTTTAATGGCATGTTTTCTGTATTTTCTGGCTTAGGAAAACTTTTTCCTGGTGAATATTATGAGTAATTATGTTTTTAGATGATTTTTCTAGTATTGGAGAGTTTTTGAAAAATTAAGGATATATATCGGACGTGGGACCCACTAGTGCAAAAAGTTCAGAAAAATTCGGCCAATTAGGTTAAATTTCGGATACTGGTTGAAATTTATCGGGTGTTAAGAGATAAGTAGAGGTTGAGATGTGATTGATGTGAGAGAGACTCAAAGGATAGAAATGCTTTAAATGTAGTGACAAGTGTCACTTGGTGAGTGGTGGCACTTGTAGGACAACTATTCATTTTCTTGACTTTTGACCAATTGCTTAAATATCTCAAAAATCACACAAAATTCATTCTTGTCTTCAACTTCTTGGCCGGCTCTCTCTCTAGGAAAAGAAAGAAAACTTCTCCAATTTTCAAGCTTCCAACTAGCTCAAATCCTCCAAAACAATTGCTTAAATTTGTTTCTACTCCATAAAATCCCTCCATTTGGTGCTAGTAAGTGATTTTGTGGAAGTGTTCAAGGAAGCTAAGGTGTCCTACAACTCTCCCTCTCTTGTGTTCTAGGTAAGTGGTGTTTGAACTTCCTCCTACACTTAATGAAGCTTAAGTTGTGCTTAGTGGTAGCTAAAGTGTTGAAATTTGTGGTTTATTTCTTGGTTTGAGATGAATTGGTGAAGTTTTTAATTTATTGGTGATTTTTCTGGTTTAATTTGATCAAGATGCTGTGGCTATCCATGATGATTGGAAATGGTATATAATGATTCTAGAAGGTGGAAAAAGTGGAAGATTACAAGTAATTTCTGTTTTGGAAGAAATCTGGAAAATTAGGGTTCTTTGGTTCTTCATTCTGCCCGAAATTTTAGGTCATAGATAGAGGCCGAATTGGTCTTAGTACAAAACATGAAAGTTGTAGGGAATGATATTTTATAGGTGCTACAAAAATTCAGGTCAATCGGAGTAGTGTAGAATGAGATAAGTCGAAATTACTATTGCTGTTCTGGTTTTACCCGAAATTGGGATTTGCTTCTGTAATTGGTTGTTTTGGTCTCGATTGCTTGCGAATGAGTTGTTGAGGCCTTCTGATGAAATTTATCCCTGTTTCGTAGCTTTCAACTGGTTTTGGAATGTCTGGATTTGGACTTGTAGAGCCTGAGTTGTAATACTTCCGCTAGAATGCGTTTTGGTGAATCTGTTTTATGTTTTGATATAGTATCTTGCATTTTTCACCTGTTTGCACTCAAAACTGGGTTGAGTGACCTTCTGTAATGTTGTAGCCCTGTCTTTTAGCTTCGAAATGGTGGGTCTTACACCTTCATCCGATAATCATAGGGCATTTGGTACCATTACCGTAAAAAGAAGTCAAAAACTGTTTTTCAGGGCCAAAGCTAATTGCATTTCCGAATTTTCTGGTTTTCTCTAATGATTGTATATGCTTATGGAACCCTATTGGGGTCATATTTGGCATTGATTTATGATTAGTTATCGAGTCCCATTGTACTTGTTTGTATGTTTTAAGGCTTACTTTTATTCCGGTCATTTCCTAGTTAACTTTTACTTTGAGCCTAGTGAATGGCTTTTGGAAATGAGGTGAATTTTGTGTGAGATGTTGGGACTGATTCGAGGAAATAATGAAGCCTTAATGGCTGGAAAAGTAAGAAATTTAGGGGAAGTGCTGCCCGATTTTCTAGGCCGTTTGGTTCTTTTAAGTTGGATTTGCCTTTTGACAGAAATAAAAGGGCTTTTGGGTTGTTGAACCTAGGTCTTTATGCTATCTTTTTGTTCCCAAAAATCATGTTTTGTACCCTTGCATTAGTAATTATTTGGCGAGGCATTCGACTAGTAGTCGAGCCTCATGTGCATTTTGTTTACTCGATTATGGATGTGAAACCTTCAATTGGTTTATTTTGGTTATTTTAGGGTTTCTTGGCGATTAAGGCCAATCTGAAGTGAAACTTTTTGAAGTTGAGCCTGTGAGTGTACCACTCCCCTCCATTGCTGTTTAACTTGATTTCTGCTCTGAAATCTATTTATTTGTTTGAGACGAAGGTGTACTTTATCACACTCGTTCTCTTGTCTGTTCATATGCCAATTTACTATGCAAAATTTGAATCTGTTATCTGTGTCTGTATCTGTTCGGATTTCAATGACCTATGAGCTCAGTCCTGTGGCTAAGTTATTCGAGTCGGGCCGGCAAGGGCCTGGACGATTAGATAATGAACCACGGTGTCTGTTCGGGGATTTTGGATATTGAGACCCTTGATTCCGGGTATATTCGAGTATTACCATTTTGTTCGTTTGAGGTGAGCGGGCCCGGTAAAGGGGTGTTTGGTGGATGGAATTCGGTGCGAAGTGGGTATACGGACGCGTTGGTTCTATATACGTTGACGGAGAGTCAACCGATTTGGATCAAGTACTGCGCTGGAAATTTGGCTCCTGAGAGCCACTTGTATCCTTTCTATGTGAATCATTAGTTACTTTACTTTACATCTGGCATGTGTATCTGATTTGTTAAATGTGAAATGCCATGATTTTTCTGCTATATGTTTGGTACCTCATGTGTAACAGCCCCACTTTCCCCTAAGGCGAACCAAAGGGGTGAGCGGACTGCCTGCCCAGCTCTCGCCAGGACTAACGATGCAGACCAGAACTATCTATAGCGATCCGGAACTTACAAACGAGCGTAAACAAGTCAAAATGGTAAAATAACCCAAAATAAAAAAAATGAAATCCGGAGTCGGCCATGAATAGTAACCGACCCGTCAGAACCCAACCGAAATAGCTAACAAACATTCACATCTGAACTTTAGCGTTTACAAATCAAAATGACATACAAAAGTTTTCAAAAGTTAATATATACACATGGTTTGCCAAATCAAAAGAGAAAACGCCCCAAAAGTACACTTAGGGTTTTAATACATGAGCTATACAAAAGATATGTTCGACTAGCTCAATTTGGCAGCCATTTGTCAAATCCAGACCAAAAGGGGTTTATTTTCCTGTAAGGAAAACAAAAGGAACAGAAAGGGGTGAGCTTGCGCTCAATGAGGTACCAAACATATAGCAGAAAAATCATGGCATTTCACATTTTACAAAATCAGATACACATGCTAGATGTAAAGCAAAGGAACCAAGGATTCAAATCAGAAGGATACGGGTGGCTCTCAGGAGCCAAATTTCCAGCGCCGTACTTGATCCAAATCGGTTGACTCTCCGTCAACGTATATAGAACCAATGCGTCCGTAGACCCCTCTTTACACCGAATTCCGTCCACCAAACACCCCTTTACCGGGCCCGCTCACCGTAACCGAACAGAAATGGTAATACTCGAGTATACCTGGAATCAAGGGTCTCAATACCCAAAATCCCCGAACAGACTACCGTGGTTCGTTATCTAATCGTCCAGGCCCTTGCCGGCCCGACTCGAATAACTTAGCCACAGGATTGAGCTCATAGGTCATAGAAATCCGAACAGATGCAGACACAGATAACAGATTCAGATAGGCACTCAAAATTGGCATATGGACAGACAAGAGAACGAGTGTGATAAAGTACACACTCGTCTCCAACAATTAAACAGATTGCAGAGCAAAAATCAAGTTAAACAGCAATGGAGGGGAATGGTACACTCACCGGCTCAACTTCAAAAGTTTTCACTTCAGATTGGCCTTAATCGCCAAGAAACCCTAAAATAATCAAAATAAACCAATTGAAGGTTTTACTTCCAGAATCGAGTAAACAGAATGCACATGTGAGGCTCGACTACTAGTCGTATGCCTCGCCAAATAATTACTAATGCAAGGGTGCAAAACATGATTTTCTTGGAAACGAAAAGGTAGCATGAAGACCTAGGCGCAAACAACCCAAAAGCCTTTCATTCTACCAAAAGGCAAACCCAACTTAAAGGAACCAAACGGCCTAGAAAATCGGGCAGCACTTCCCCTAAATTTCTTACTTTTCCAGCCATTAAGGCTTCATTCTATCCTCAAATCAGTCCCAACATCTCACACAAAATTCATCTCATTTCCCAAAAGCCGTTCACTAGGCTCAAAGTGGTACAAGTACAAAAGTTAACTAGGAAACAACCGAAATGAAAGCAAGCCCTAAAAGAGACTCGATAACGAGTCATAAACCAATGCCAACCACAACCCCAATAAGGTTTCATATGCATATATAAGCATCATAGGTAACCAGAAATTAAGAAATGGCTTTAACTTAGGCCTTAACAAAAAAAACGTATTTGACCTCATAATGCGGTAATGACACCACTTTCACTACGGTTATCGGATGGGGGTGCAAGACCCACCGTTTCGAAGCTATGAAACAGGGCTACAACAATGTAGAAGGTCACTCAATCCAGTTCCTGGCCCAACTAGGTCAAAAATGCCAAACACTAAACCAGAATGACCAAAACAGGTTTTCAAAACACAGAAAACTGTAATCGGTATATCTCAGTCCATACAAGTCCAAATGCCGAAATTCCAAAGGCATAAGTTAGCTAAGACATCCAGCTACATTTCATCAGAAGACACCAACTTCAAAATCCAAACCAATTCCAGTCAAAAGGGCCAATTACTATCGCAGTTTTTGCATTCTGATCAAAACAGAACAGCTACAGTAAAAACGGCATAACTCATTCTACACTCATCCAAATGACCTGAAATTGTACAGGCACCTCAAACACATCAATACCTACAACTTTCATGTTTTGATCAAAGTCTAATTCGGCCTCTAACCCAGTGATCTAAAACCGGACAGAATTGGGATTTTATGAACCCTAACTTTCCATTTTTCACACCAAATCCAAAATTGATTACATTTAACCACAATTCACACTCACTAGAGTCATAACCCCTCATTATCAACCATCATAAACAACCACAACACCATGATCACATTAAACCAGAAAATTCCTCAAAAAAATAAAAACTTCACTAAATCAACTCAAACCAAGAAATAAATCACATAATCCACCACTTTGGCTCCCATTAGGCACAATTTAAACATCATTAAGTATAGGAGGAAGTGTAAGCTTCACTTACCTAGTAAACAAGAGAGAGGGAGATGTTGGACACCTTAGCTCTTCCAAAAACTTCACCAAACCAACCACTAACACCAACTAGAAAGATTTTATGGAGTGGAAACAACTTTAGTTGGTTGAGTTATGGAATTGGAGCAAGAGGAAATCAAGATTTGAAGAAGTTTTTTCTTCCTTTCCTGAGCTTGAGAGGGCCGGCCATAAGGAGGTAAGAAAGAGTGAATTTTGAGCAATTTTTTTGAGATATTTACTCAATTAGTCAAAAGGTCAAAATAGTGAATAGTAAATCATAAAGTCCAACCAATGTCATGGTGACACTTGTCACCCCCATAAATGCATCCTTATCTTTCTTTTTCCTCTCACATCAATCACTTCACATCCTCTACTTATCTCTTAACACCCGATAAATTTCACACAGTATCCGGAATTTAACCTAATTGGCCGAATTTTTCCGAACTTTTCGCACTAGTGGGTCCCACGTCCAATATATATTCTTAATTTTCCAAAAACTCTCCAAGGCTAGAAAAATCATCTAAAAACTATAACTGCTCATAAAATCCACCAAGAAAATATTTCTAAGCCAGAAAATGCAGAAAACATGCAATTAAGGGGGAAAACCCTAGGAAAAAAATATTAGGGAAATACGGGTTCTCACATCATGAGCGCAAGCTCACCCCTTTCTGTTCCTTTTGTTTTCCTTACAGGAAAATAAATACTTTTGGACTGGATTTGACAAATGGCTGCCAAATTGAGCTAGTTGAACATATCTTTTGTATAGCTCATGTATTAAAATCTTAAATGTACTTTTGGGAACTGTTTTCCTTTTGATTTGGCAAACCAGACATGTATCCACTTTTGAATATTTTTGTATGCCACTTTGGCTTGTAAATGCTAAGTTTCAAGATGGGAATGTTTGCTTGGTATTTGGTTGGGTTCTGACGGGTCGGTTACTATTCATAGCCGACTTCGATTTTTTTTTATTTATTTTTTTTACCCGCGTTGGTAAGTTTCGAGATGTATTAGCTCGTTCTATACCGAACCGTTAGTCCTGGCGAGAGCTGGGCAGGCGACTCGCCGAACCCTCTGGTTCGCCTTAGGGGAAGGTGGGGCTGTCACAGGTGGTATCAGAGCCACTTTGCGTGGTTTCTGCACGGAGTGAGACTGGGCCAAGTGGTGTTGTGGTCCTAATTTCATGAATATGTCTAAGTGCTCGTTTGAGCATAAGTTATGAACCGGGCATGTGATAAGTGTACGAATCATTATCATGGGACTCGAGGAAGTTAGGTATGTATGTCGGGTTGGAATCTTTAATAAGGATGGTTTACTCTTGGGACCGGCCGGCTCGAGCTGTGAATTATCTTAGATGGGATTCTTGCGCCCGGATACGAAAGATATGAGGGCCTAGGTTAGAAAGGATTTGGTGAACTAGAAAGGCCATTCCTCGGTGGATCGTTTATGTTTATGTTTATGGATCGAAAGTGTCCTCTCGGGTGTACTCCTTAGAACAACATGAAGTCTTTGACCCATTAGAGGACGTGGAAGGTAATAATTTACTGAACCTGACCAGTGAAGGGGTATAGATCTGTTAGCTAAGTATAATGCTCAATTTAATCCCGGAGTAGTCAATGATAAGGAATTTCGAGGACGAAATTCTTTTAAGGGGGAGAGAGTGTGAGAACCCGTAAATTCCTCTTAATAATTTTCCTAGGGTTTATCCCCTTTAATGGCATGTTTTCTGCATTTTCTAGCTTAGGAAAACTTTTTCCTGGTGAATATTATGAGTAATTATGTTTTTAGATGATTTTTCTAGTATTGGAGAGTTTTTGAAAAATTAAGGATATATATCGGACGTGGGACCCACTAGTGCGAAAAGTTCGGCCAATTAGGTTAAGTTTCGGATACTGGTTGAAATTTATCGGGTGTTAAGAGATAAGTAGAGGTTGAGATGTGATTGATGTGAGAGAGACTTAAAGGATAGAAATGCTTTAAATGTAGTGACAAGTGTCACTTGGTGAGTGGTGGCACTTGTAGGACAACTATTCATTTTCTTGACTTTGAACCAATTGCTTAAATATCTCAAAAATCACACAAAATTCATTCTTGTCTTCAACTTCTTGGCCGGCTCTCTCTCTAGGAAAAGAAAGAAAACTTCTCCAATTTTCAAGCTTCCAACTAGCTCAAATCCTCCAAAACAATTGCTTAAATTTGTTTCTACTCCATAAAATCCCTCCATTTGGTGCTAGTAAGTGATTTTGTAGAAGTGTTCAAGGAAGCTAAGGTGTCCTACAACTCTCCCTCTCTTGTGTTCTAGGTAAGTGGTGTTTGAACTTCCTCCTACACTTAATGAAGCTTAAGTTGTGCTTAGTGGTAGCTAAAGTGCTGAAATTTGTGGTTTATTTCTTGGTTTGAGATGAATTGGTGAAGTTTTTAATTTATTGGTGATTTTTCTGGTTTAATTTGATCAAGATGCTGTGGCTATCCACGATGATTGGAAATGGTATATAATGATTCTAGAAGGTGGAAAAAGTGGAAGATTACAAGTAATTTCTGTTTTGGAAGAAATCTGGAAAATTAGGGTTCTTTGGTTCTTCATTCTGCCCGAATTTTAGGTCATAGATAGAGGGCGAATTGGCCTTAGCACAAAACATGAAAGTTGTAGGGAATGATATTTTATAGGTGCCTACAAAAATTCAGGTCAATCGGAGTAGTGTAGAATGAGGTAAGTCGAAATTACTATTGCTGTTCTGGTTTTACCCGAAATTGGGATTTGCTTCTGTAATTGGTTGTTTTGGTCTCGATTGCTTCCGAATGAGTTGTTGAGGCCTTCTGATGAAATTTATCCCTGTTTCGTAGCTTTCAACTGGTTTTGGAATTTCTGGATTTGGACTTGTAGAGCCTGAGTTATGATACTTCCGCTAGAATGCGTTTTGGTGAATCTGTTTTACGTTTTGATGTAGTATCTTGCATTTTTGGCCTGTTTGCACTCAAAACTGGGTTGAGTGACCTTCTGTAATGTTGTAGCCCTGTCTTTTAGCTTCGAAATGGTGGGTCTTACACCTTCATCCGATAATCATAGGGCATTTGGTGCCATTACCGCAAAAAGAAGTCAAAAACTGTTTTTCAGGCCCAAAGCTAATTGCATTTCCGAATTTTCTGGTTTTCTCTAATGATTGTATATGCTTATGGAACCCTATTGGGGTCATATTTGGCATTGATTTATGATTAGTTATCGAGTCCCATTGTACTTGTTTGTATGTTTTAAGGCTTACTTTTATTCCGGTCATTTCCTAGTTAACTTTTACTTTGAGCCTAGTGAATGGCTTTTGGAAATGAGGTGAATTTTGTGTGAGATGTTGGGACTGATTCGAGGAATGAAGCCTTAATGGCTGGAAAAGTAAGAAATTTAGGGGAAGTGCTGCCCGATTCTCTAGGCCGTTTGGTTCTTTTAAGTTGGATTTGCCTTTTGGCAGAAATAAAAGGGCTTTTGGGTTGTTAAACCTAGGTCTTTATGCTATCTTTTTGTTCCCAAAAATCATGTTTTGTACCCTTGCATTAGTAATTATTTGGCGAGGCATACGACTAGTAGTCGAGCCTCATGTGCATTTTGTTTACTCGATTATGGATGTGAAACCTTCAATTGGTTTATTTTGGTTATTTTAGGGTTTCTTGGCGATTAAGGCCAATCTGAAGTGAAACTTTTTGAAGTTGAGCCTGTGAGTGTACCACTCCCCTCAATTGCTGTTTAACATGATTTCTGCTCTGCAATCTGTTTATTTGTTTGAGACGAGGGTGTACTTTATCACACTCGTTCTCTTGTCTGTTCATATGCCAATTTACTATGCAAAATTTGAATCTGTTATCTGTGTCTGCATCTGTTCGGATTTCTATGACCTATGAGCTCAGTCCTGTGGCTAAGTTATTCGAGTCGGGCCGGCAAGGGCTTGGACGATTAGATAACGAACCACGGTAGTCTGTTCGGGGATTTTGGGTATTGAGACCCTTGATTCCGAGTATACTCGAGTATTACCATTTTGTTCGTTTGAGGTGAGCGGGCCCGGTAAAGGGGTGTTTGGTGGACGGAATTCGGTGCGAAGTGGGTCTACGGACGCGTTGGTTCTATGTACGTTGACAGAGAGTCAACCGGTTTGGATCAAGTACTGCGCTGGAAATTTGGCTCCTGAGAGCCACCTGTATCCTTTCTATGTGAATCATTAGTTACTTTACTTTACATCTGGCATGTGTATCTGATTTGTTAAATGTGAAATGCCATTATTTTCCTGCTATATGTTTGGTACCTCATTGAGCGCAAACTCACCCCTTTCTGTTCCTTTTGTTTTCCTTACAGGAAAATAAATACTTTTGGGCTGGATTTGACAAATGGCTGCCAAATTGAGCTAGTTGAACATATCTTTTGTATAGCTCATGTATTAAAATCTTAAATGTACTTTTGGGAACTGTTTTCCTTTTGATTTGGCAAACCAGACATGTATCCACTTTTGAATATTTTTGTATGCCACTTTGGCTTGTAAATGCTAAGTTTCAAGATGGGAATGTTTGCTTGGTATTTGGTTGGGTTCTGACGGGTCGGTTACTATTCATAGCCGACTTCGATTTTTTTTTTTTTTCCCGCGTTGGTAAGTTTCGAGATGTATTAGCTCGTTCTATACCGAACCGTTAGTCCTGGCGAGAGTTGGGCAGGCGACCCGCCGAACCCTCTAATTCGCCTTAGGGGAAGATGGGGCCGTCACAAGAACTTCCACAAACAAGGCACTTCTTCAACTTTTTCCAGCAATTGTCTTCGGTATGATTTGTGTGACAGCCCCACCTCTCCCTAGGGCGAACCCTAGGATATCAGCGGACTGCCTGCCCAGCTCTCGCCGGGACTCAGTCGATCAAAGAACTAGCAACTCAAAATAACTGGGAAAAATAGCTTCAAATTAAATCGTACGACCCTAATAACACATAACTATCAATCAACTTTCAAAACTTAATACGGCAAGCTAAGAGTCACACTTACCATTCCATACTACGAATTACATGACATAAGTCAACTTATAGATTCAAGCTTACAAAAGTAAAAGTAAAGTCATCTTAACAAAAGTTACAAGTTCAAGCAAAACAAAGCTAAGAAAGCTCTTGACCGTTAGTCCATCCCCGATCTGTTAAGGAAAACAAAGGGAGTGGGGTGAGCTAAAGATCAGTGAGGTTCCAAGTAAAGCAAGTAAACACATAGCCAAATTAAGGCATAGAATAATTCAAATAAATACCGTATGATACAATAACAATTAACCACAATTCAATTCAAGGATACGGGTGGCTTTCAAAAGCCAAAATCCCCTTGAGCTTGATCATAAATGTCTCCGTTGACTCTCCGTCAACACTTGTATACACAGAATATTAAGTCCGTAGAACACCACTTTCACCTGCCTCCGTCCACCAATCAACCCCCCACCGGGCCCGCACTCATAAACAGTAGTTAGGTAATACTCGAGTATACCGGTTTCAGTGAACAGTAAACAGTCCTCAAGGTTTATCGGCCTTCTCGACCAAGCCCTGGCCGGCTCGATAGAACCGACTCACCTATGAGGTTGGGCACCCAAACAGTAGTAGTAGTTGATGGGATATCACCCAAACAACTCAAGGTTTATCGGTTTTCTCGACCAAGCCCTAGCTGGCTCGATACGGCCGACTCACCTGTGAGGTTGGGTACCCAAACAGTAACAGTAGTCGGTGGAATATCCTCCACACAACTTAAGCACAGTCACATATATCATTATTTCATCCCATGGTATTTCATTCAATAAATAAAGCCTCAGTAAACAAACAAGGAAGGTCGAGTATGATGAAGTACACACTCGCCTCAATTTTGTTAAAACAGTGTTTGGCTCAAACAATACCAATTCAATAATTTCAAGTACACAAGTATTCCACATAACAAGTAACAGGTAGTGGAACACTCACCTATCAATCAAAAGAAGCAATCGATGTCAAACGTCTTAGTTACGGTCACCTTCGTTTCCCAAACCTAGGGCAACGAGCGAAATCGTTAACAATTAGATTCATGCCCCACTAGGTTAGGCTTAATAAGAGACCAAGTGAGTAGTCTAAGCTACTTAATCTGTCATGCAAACAAGGTCCAAACCATGGTAAAAGTTCATGAGAAAACAGGTTTAGTAGGTGCATGAAAGTTTGGCAAAAGAAAAGTTCCAATTATGTTTAAGGATTTCTTCTCGGGTTGCACAGTCATGCCCTGGCAGTCTTAGGAAAACGGTCATAACATACTGTAGAAAAGTCAAAATTAGGTTCCGTCAGTGGCGTTGGAAACTAGACTCGAAGGGCTTTCCAACGGTACCAAGACCACACTGTGGTTCGTCTCCTATCAACAACAGTAATTCAGACAAGGTGGCTGTTTTTCCAACCCTGGATCAATATTAATCCTATACCAAACTACTCTAGTTCTAGGGCTAACTTCATTAGTTTTGATTCAAATTCACCCAATTCACTCCTCAAGTGATCATATATAAGGATTCAAGTCACTTAGAATAGATGGAGTTTACAATATAACATACAACATGATTTAAGGTAGCCATAATGATCCCATCACTACAAGAATCCTAAAACAGTCTACTAATGGTTCAAAATCACCACTTTACTTGCTTCAACTCCATTCCAACTTGCTCATAGGCTTAACCAATAGTTAACCTAGTTTATTAGGCTTGATGAGGACAAATTTAACAGCAAGATTGAGGGAAAATCCCTCCTACAAGAACCGGCCTAGACAAAGTAACCAGCCCACACTCTTCAACATTTGTTCAATCTTCATCCTTACATGTTTTCTACTCAATCATCATATCAAGTGGTAGTTCTAGCTCGAAAGAGGTTTAAAACATAATAATACCTCATAAACAAACATGAATAAGAATCAAACATTTCATCAAACACTTGGTATACATACTAAGAAACCTAGCTACTACTTGTTTACTTCAAGAAACTAACTCAACATCTCAACCAAACAACTTATATCTTTGCTATTAACAATTCAAGTGCATGTTCTATCATCAAAAACCAAGATTTAAAGAACATGTACCTCTCTTGTGGTGAGCTTGAACCACCAAAATCAATCCACCAAAATAAGTCTCCAAGCTTGAATAAAGCACTTAAAGTTAGAGAAACTCTCTTACTAACTCAAATCTTTCTCTTTTGATCGTTGTTCTTGATTTGCTATGGTAAGAAAACAAGATTATGTAGCTCACTCTCTCTCTCTCTTGAAGCCAGAAATTCGGCCAACACTAAGAGAAAAAAAAAAGACTTTAGCTAGTTTAAATAATCTTCTAATCTTGGTTCCAATAAGATACTTGGCTAAAGTTTTGCCACATGTCCACTTACTTGTCCAATTCTTTCTTAATCTTTGACTAATGGTGTCTTAACCTTTCCAAATGCACCAATCATTCTTTAACACCTCTAACTAATCTTTCCAAATGCACCAATAATATTTTAACACCTCTAACTAACCTTTCCAAGTGCACCAATCATATTTTAGCACCTATAATCCTACATGTAAGATTTCTACCACTAATATAAAGACACTTGGTAAAATGTAAGTGGTGTATAATTAAAATCAATTCAAGAAAAATGTTTTTTTTTCTTCAAGTAAAAAGGAATGAAGTGTAATGCATGAAAATTATTGTAACACCTAGAAAAGCAAATGTAATGGCATATAATATGTGATTTAAATCCTAGAATAAGGCAATTAATTTGGGGAATTTGTACTTTAAAAAATGAGGGTTCTCACAATTTGGCTTACCACAATATCCACAGCTTACGCGTGTGGTGGGTGCGGGAACTCCTAGGGAGACAGTTCTCGGTTGTCCCTGTCCCCTTCCCCCTTGAGCTCCTCTAGATGAAGCTCCACCTCTTGGTGTCCCCGCAATTCGGGCTCCACTCGTACCCCTTCCAAACTTTGGAGGTGGCACATTCTAATCACTTCGGCCAGGAGTACTGGTAGATGCCCCACGCCTCTTAGCCTGAAAGGTCCGAACTTGAGATCGGGCCTGCTCCACACGTTGAGCCTTTTCAAGCGCATCCTTAAAGGTGTCAATTTGAGCGGCAGCTAAATTCTTTTGAATTTTTACATTCAATCCTTGTATAAACCGCCTTATACGCTTTTGTTCACTTACTACCAATTCTGGGGCAAACTTGGAAAGTCGGGTGAACTACGTTTCATACTCTGCCACACTTGAAGTGCCTTCGCGCAATTTAATGAACTCATCCTTCCTTTTCTCCTGAATTAAGGGTGGAAGGAATTTCTCATTGAATTCCCTCGTGAAGTTTAACCAGGTACGTGGGGTTTGCTCCCTTTCCCACTTGGCCCTTACCACGTTCCACCAGGAACGGGCCGCGCCTTCCAGCTGGAAAACGGCGAAGGTAACTTGCCTCTCTTCAGAGTAATGCAACGCGGCGAATATATCCTCCATTCGCTCGAACCAATTCTAGCCAACTTCAGGTTCAGGTCCTCCAAGAAATTTTGGAGGAGCAAACTTTTGAAACCGCTCCAGGGCCCTATCCTCGCCTACTTCTGGGTCCCTTTGTTGGTTACCAGGTACTTGACCCTGCTGGTCAACCAAGCGGGCCAACAAATCAGTCATTCGATTAATAGCGGTTGCTACTTGGTCCCCTCCATCACCTCGGGGTTCCTGGTTTTGATTCGCCACCGAACCTTGTTCCTCCCCTTGATCTTGGACTTGTCTGGGTTCTCGTCCACGGCCCCGAGTACGTCTTTGTCTCGTCTCCATAATTACTCAGTGGCCTAGTGCCCAAGTATGACAACTAACCGGGTGAGCGAATATGATATACGAAAGATGATTACGTATAATGAAAAGTCAAATAAGAAATCAAGATTGGAATCACGATAAGCAAGTGAAATGCACCGCAGTTAAAATTAATGACGGAATAAATTCAAAGGTCAAAAGTCAACGATCAACAGTCAACATTCAAAGATCAAGGTCAACAGTCAAAGTATAATACATTAAAAGGCTCATAGTAGTCATTTACAAGATAACGAGACCACAATAGAAAGTACGAGCCCTCAAAAGTACAGATATAGTCATATCAAGCAAAACCTAACACAAGTAGTCAAAAGGACCTATACAACCACCAGGTCACCACATCCCCTAACCTGTCTATGTACAATGTCAAAATCATCCACTATCCTAGCCTAATGGTGAAGACCTAGTCAGTGGCGGGACTAGCTGACCCCCCACCCTCAGTAGGTTCATCTTCTGAACCAATATCCATATAAGAAGCCTCATCGCTTGCTTCTCCTAGAAGGTCGTCACAAACATTCAGAATGGACTCCGTCCTAGTCCTCACCTTCATTGTCCTAGTCACCATGCGTTCTTGAGTTTCCTCCAACTGTGCGCAAAGATCGTCAATCCTTTCTTGGCCCTCAACATTATCATACTCGAGGTCCTTAAGCCGCTCGGCTTGCATCTTATTGGCTTCCCTTAGTTGCTTCACTTCAGCTTCAAGCCTAGCATTATCCCTGGCAAGTTCCTTACGCTCTTTTACCACCGCCAATACTACTTCATTAGGATAGGCATAAATGTGACGGCACTCGCAACGCCTATAGCGGTTTGACGGGCTCCAATAAACTCTAGATCCTCCAGGCCGGATTTGATACTTAATCACGGGAAGTGCTCCTTGGGGCTTCTCACCAACAGGACTATCACTATGGCCGCTAGGTCCGTCCATCCTACACAAAAGTGTAGATAAACTTTAGTACTCTTAAGGGAAAATAATGAAATATAATCCTTAAGTCAGAAACTTCTAATTCGCCCAGGTTAATTCAAACCTAGGCTCTGATACCAACTGTGACAGCCCCACCTCTCCCTAGGGCGAACCCTAGGGTATCAGCAGACTGCCTGCCCAGCTCTCGCCGGGACTCAGTCGATCAAAGAACTAGCAACTCAAAATAACTGGGAAAAATTGTGAGAACCCGTAAAACCCTAATTATTTTTCCTAGGGTTTTAGTTCCCTTAATTGCATAAATTTTGCATTTTCTGGTTTAGAAATATTTTTCTGGTAGATTTTATGCGTAATTATAGTTTTTAGTTGATTTTTTCTAGCATTGGTGAGTTTTAGAAAATTAAGAATGTATATTGGACGTGGGACCCACTAGTGCGAAAAGTTCGGAAAAATTCGGCCAATTAGGTTAAATTCCGGATACTGTGTAAAATTTATCGGGTGTTAATAGATAAGTAAAGTATGTGAAATGATTGATGTGAGAGAAGAAAGAAAGGATAGGAATGCATTTAATGAGGTGACAAGTGTCACATTCTCATTGGTTGGACTTTAAGAATTACTATTCACTTTCTTGACTTTTTTGACCAAAGGATTAAATATCTCAAAATTGCCCAAAAATCACCATTTTCTTCTCCATGTTGGCCGGCCCTCCTAGCTCAAGAAGGAAGGAAATTTCTTCAACTTTCAAGCTTCCATTTCACTCAATCTTCCAAGAACAAAAGCCTACACTAGGTTCCACTCCATAAAATCTTTCCTTCTAGTGCTAGTAAGTGTCTTAGTGAAGTTTGTTTGAAGGTCTAAGGTGGCCAACATCCCTCTCTCTCTTGATTTCTTGGTAAGTGATGCTTGAACACCCTACTACCTCTAATGATGCTTATTTTGTGCTTAATGGTGGCATGAGTGATGGAATATGTGATTTATTTCTTTATTTGGAGTGATTTGGTGGAATTTTCCAATTTATGATGAATTTTCTGGTTTAATATGATCTTGATGTTGCGGCCTTGTATGATGAATGGTGATGGTTTAAAATGACTCTAGTAGGTGTGAATTGTTGATAAATGCAATCAATTTTGGATTTGGATGGAAAAATGGAAAGTTAGGGTTCATAAATCCCTAATTCTGTCCGGTTTTCGATCATAGGGTTAGAGGCCGAATTGGACTTTTCTCAAAACATAAAGGTTGTAGGTATTGATGAGTTTGAGGTGCCTGTAAAATTTCAGGCCATTTGGTTTAGTGTGGAGTGAGTTATGTCGGAATTACTGTAGCTGTTCTGCTTTGGACAGAATGCGAAAACTACGTTGGTATTTGGCTATTTTGGCTGGAATTGGTTTGGATTTTGAAGTTGGTGTCTTCTGATGAAATGTAGCTGGATGTCTTAGCTACCATATGCCTTTGGAATTTCGACATTTGGACCTATATAGACTGAGTTATAGTAATTATAGTTCTGTGTGATTTGCAAACCTGTTTTGGTCATTCTGGTTTAGTATTTGGAATTTTTGGCCTAGTTAAGCTAGGAACTGGATTGAGTGACCTTCTACATTGTTGTAGCCCTGTTTCATAGCTTCGAAACGGTGGGTCTTACACCCCCATCCGATAATCGTAGTGAAATTGACGCCATTACCGCAAAGTAAGGACAAAACAGTTTTATTTTCAGGGCCAAGGCTAAAGCCATTGTTGAATTTCTGGTTTGCTATAATGCTTGTATATGCTTATGAAACCCTATTGGGGTTGTGATTGGCATTGCTTTATGACTCGTTATTGAGTCTCATTGTACTTGCTTATGTGTTTTAGGGCGTGACGGTGGTTCACGACATTCCCCTGACGGAAGTGCATGACATAGCACTTAATTGCTTAGTGAGTATACTACTCACTTACTTGTTATAATGTGGCTTTGTTCCATGTGTATTTGATGCCTTGAAGGCTTAATTGGTTATTGGAAGTGATTGAGGTGAGGGTGTACTTGACCGCCCTCACCCCTTGTAATTTCCTTCATGGCTATTTACTGTTTTACTGAAATACTGCAATTGTTATATGAGATACTGAATTCCATGCATGGAAACTGATTTGGTATCGTTTGGACGAGTATCCAACGGCTTTACTGTATTACTGAGCTCAACCCGTTCGGTAGTCAATTGGATCGAGCCGGCGAGGGCTTGGTCGTGAAAATTGTCATGCCACGGGGACTGTACTGGGGAACCTTGTAGTAATGAGACTCTTGGTTCCGGTATACTCGAGTATTACCAAAAGCTACTGAATTGGAGTGCGGGCCCGGTTGGGGTATGTTGGGTGGAAGGAATGGAAGTAAAGTGAGGTCTACGGTTTGGTACTCTTAACATTGACGGAGGGTCAATGAGGTTGGATCAAGATTGCAAGCGTGGAAATGGGCTCTTGAGAGCCGACCGTATCCTTTCACTGATTTGCTTTACTTCGAAATTGCATACTTGAATTGAATGGTTATGCTTATGTGATCTTAACTGTTATTGTGGTAGTTGCTCACTGGGCTTTAGCTCATTCCGTGTTATTTGTTTTCCTTACAGGGATATAATTACTTTTGGGAATGGATTGGATAGTTAATTGCCAAGTTGAGCATGTAAATGTCTTTTGTATAGCTCTTGAAATGAAACCCTAATGTGTAACGGGTTCATTTCCTTTTGATAGGCAAACCGAATATGTACTTCCTTAATGAATGGTTTTGGCCTGCCCCTATGGTTGTAAATGTTGAAATTCAATGTATATTTATGTTTGGATGATGTTTGGTTGGATTTCGGAGTGACACGACTTTCAAACGGAAAAGAAAAAAAATTTGGCGAAGATGAACAGTGCCGAATCCGGCCAGAAACTGGCCGGATTGAAGGCCGGATTGCTTGGAAAAAAAAAAAAGAAATCCGGCCAGTTGCTCTCTGGCCGGTACCCGGCCAGACAATCCGGCCAGAATCTTGGCCGGATTGCCGGCCGGATTGAGTGGGTTTTTGAAAAAAATTGAGTTGCTCTCGGCCTTGTATCCGGCCGAGAATCCGGCCGGATTCTGACGTGTCCTGCACTATTCATTCCGGCTTCGATTTTTGTTTTTTTTATTTAGTGATTTTGACTTGTTTGCGCGCTTTGATATGTTTCGGAACGTAATAGAACGGCGTAAACTGTACCGTTAGTCCTGGCGAGAGTTGGGCAGGTAGTCCGCTAACCTCTTTGGTTCGCCTTAGGGGAAGGTGGGGCTGTTACAAAAATAGCTTCAAATTAAATCGTACGACCCTAATAACACATAACTATCAATCAACTTTCAAAACTTAATACGGCTAGCTAAGAGTCACACTTACCATTCCATACTACGAATTACATAACATAAGTCAACTTATAGATTCAAGCTTACAAAAGTAAAAGTAAAGTCATCTTAACAAAAGTTACAAGTTCAAGCAAAACAAAGCTAAGAAAGCTCTTGACCGTTAGTCCATCCCCGATCTGTTAAGGAAAACAAAGGGAGTGGGGTGAGCTAAAGCTCAGTGAGGTTCCAAGTAAAGCAAGTAAACACATAGCCAAATTAAGGCATAGAATAATTCAAATAAATACCGTATGATACAATAACAATTAACCACAATTCAATTCAAGGATACGGGTGGCTTTCAAAAGCCAAAATCCCCTTGAGCTTGATCATAAATGTCTCCGTTGACACTCCGTCAACACTTGTATACACAGAATATTAAGTCCGTAGAACACCACTTTCACCTGCCTCCGTCCACCAATCAACCCCCCACCGGGCCCGCACTCATAAACAGTAGTTAGGTAATACTCGAGTATACCGGTTTCAGTGAACAGTAAACAGTCCTCAAGGTTTATCGGCCTTCTCGACCAAGCCCTGGCCGGCTCGATAGAACCGACTCACCTATGAGGTTGGGCACCCAAACAGTAGTAGTAGTTGATGGGATATCACCCAAACAACTCAAGCACAGTCACATATAGAGAATTCACATTTCACAATAACAATATACAGGGCCTCAGTGGAAATAAAGGAGGACGAGTGCGATAAAGTACACGCTCGCCTCCACTTTTATCAAATTAGGGTTTGGCTCAAACAGTCGTAAATCAAAGCAGGTAGCAGGTAGTGGAACACTCACCTGTCAATCAAAAGTAGCGATCGATGTCAAACGTCTTAGTTATGGTCACCTTCGTTTCCCAAACCTAGGGCAACGAGTGAAATCGTTAACACTTAGATTCATGTCCCACTAGGTTAGGCTCAATAAGAGACCAAGTGAGTAGTCTAAGCTACTTAATCCATCATGCAAACAAGGCCCAATCCATGGTAAAAGCTAATGAGAAAACAAGTTTAATAGATGCATGAAAGTTCGGCAAAAGAAAAGTTCCAATCGGGCTTAAGGGTTTCTTCTCGGGTTGCACAGTCTTGCCCTGGCAGTCTTAGGAGAATGGTCATAACTCATTGTAGAAAAGTCAAAATTAGGTGCCGTCAGTGGCGTTGGAAACTAGACTCGAAGGGCTTTCCAACGGTACCAAGCTCACACTGTGGTTTGTCTCCTATCAGCAACAGAAACTCAGACAAGGTGGCTGTTTTTCCAACCCTGGATCAGCATTAACCGTAAGCTAAACTATTCTAGTTCTAGGGCTAACTTCATTAGTTTTACTCCAAATTCACCCAATTCACTCCTCAAGTGATCATATACAAGGATTCAAGTCACTTAGCATCAATGGAGTTCACAACATAACATACAACATTATTTAAGGTAATCATAATGATCTCATAACTACAAGAGTCCTAAACAGTCTACTAATGGTTCAAAAGCACCACTTTACTTGCTTCAATTTCATTCCAACATGCTTATAGGCCTAACCAATAGTTAACCTAGTTTATTAGGCTTGATTAGGACATAATTTAACAACAATATTGAGGGAAAATCCCTCCTACAAGAACCAGCCAGCCAAGACAAGCAACCAGCCCACACTTTTCAACATTTGTTCAATCCTTCATCCTTACATGTTTTTCACCCAAATCTTCATATCAAGTAATAGATTCAACTCAAAAGAGATTTAAACATAATAATACCTCATAAACAAACATGAATAAGAATCAAACATTTCGTCAAACACTTGGTGTACATACTAAGAAACCTAGCTACTACTTGTTTACTTCAAGAAAATAACTCAACATCTCAACCAAACAACTTGTATCCTTGCTATTAACACTTTCAAGTGCATGATCTATCATCAAAAACCAAGATTTAAAGAACATATACCTCTCTTATAGTGAGCTTGAATCACCAAAATCACTTCACGAAAGTAAGTCTTCAAGCTTGGATCAAACACTTGGAGTTGTAGGAACTCTCTCACTAATTCAGATTTTTCTCTCTTGATTGTTGTTCTTGGTTTGCTAGAGTAAGAAAACAAGATTTTGTAGCTCACTCTTTCTCTCTCTCTTGAACCAGAAATTCGGCCAGCACTCAAGCAAAAAAGGAAGGCTTTGGCTAGTTTATATAGTCTTCTAATCTAGGTTCCAACAAGATACTTGGCTAGGATTTTGCATCATGTCCACTTACTTGTCCAATTCTTTCTTAATCTTTGACTAATGGTGTCTTAACCTTTCCAAATGCACCAATCATTCTTTAACACCTCTAACTAATCTTTCCAAATGCACCAATAATATTTTAACAACTTTAACTAACCTTTCCAAATGCACCAATAATACTTTAACACTTCTAACTAGCCTTTCCAAGTGCACCAATCCTTAATTAGCACCTATAATCCTACATGTAAGATTTCTACCACTAATATAAAGACACTTGGTAAAATGTAAGTGGTGTATAATTAAAATCAACTCAAGAAAAATTGTTTTACTACAAGTAAAAAGGAATGAAGTGTAATGCATGAAAATTATTGTAACACCTAGAAAAGCTAATGTTATGGCATATAATATATGATTTAAATCCTAGAATAAGGCAATTAATTTGGGGAAATTGTGCTTTAAAAATGAGGGTTCTCACAGTGCACTTGAAATGAAAGGTTATGCTATATGCTCTTCGTTGCTTATGTGGTAGTAACTCATTGAGTTTTAGCTCACTCCGTTCCATTTGTTTTCCTTACAGGAAAATGACTATTTTGGGAAAGGTTGTGCTAGCTGGTTGTCAAGTTGAGCTCATGTAAATGTATATTTTGAATAGCTCCTTGAGGGTGAAAACCCTAAGTGTTTTGTTTCAACCAATGGTTGGTTTATAATTGGCTAATTGCACATGTATGAACTTGTTGGATATTTTGGTATGCCGCTTTGACTTGTAAATGTTAAATTTCGATGTATATATGTTGGATTGATGTTTGGTTGAACTCCGGATTCTGACGTGGTCGGTACTGTTCATCATCGGCTTCGATTTTCATTTTTTTTTTATTTTGTGATTTTGACTTGTTGTGCGCGTTGGTGTGTTCCGGAACGTAGTAGAGCGACGTAAACTGATCCATTAGTCCTGGCGAGAGCTGGGCAGGCAGTCCGCTAACCCCTTTGGTTCGCCTTAGGGGAAGGTGGGGCTGTTACAGAGAACCTTTGTATATTCGATGTACATACTCTCTTTTGGGTTGGCAATGTATATAAGTTCCGCTTTAAGTTTTGGATCGTTGCCCTATTTATTCTTGTGATTTTATTCCAATTTCATTTAAAAGGATTGTAGTGAACGACTGAGTCCCGGCGAGAGCCGGGCAGGCGGCCCGCCGAACCCTCTGGTTCGCCTTAGGGGGAGGTGGGGCCGTCACAGTTGGTATCAGAGCTTAGGCTTCAGATCTCTGTAGTGTATCCTAGGCTTGAAATTTAGGATGCCGGACTGTGGGTTTGGTTTGAAATATTAGTGATTCTTGCAGGATATCTCGACTTGATTGGTACAAGAGGAAATGTCGAGGACGACATTCTTTTAAGGAGGGGAGATTGTGACGCCCCGAAAAAAATGAGTTTGAGAACCCGGAAATTTTCTAATTTTCTAGGGTTTATTTTTTTAACGCCCGCCTTTTCTACATTTTCTTGATTAGAAAAATTCCCCAGATAAAGTTTATGAGCAAAAATAGTTTTGAAATGATATTTCCAGTATCGGTTAGTTTTTGAGAAATTAAGAGCGTATTTTGAACGTGGGACCCGCAAGTGCGGTAAATGCATTATATTTTTGACAACTTGTTGGAATTTTGTATTAAGTGATATTATTTTACAAGGTGTTAAGATATTTGTCTTGGAGAGACAAGAAGATAATCTCAAGCTTAAAGGGTGACAAGTGTCACCTTGTTATTGAAGGTTGGACTTTGACATTTGACTATCTTACTACCTTTACCAAATAAGTACCAAATTGATCCAAAATTACCTTCATTCTTCATCATCTTGGCTGAGCTTCACAAGGAGAAAAGAAAGGAAAGCTTTCATCTTACTTCTTCATTTCTTGCTCCAATCAAACAATTTACCGATTAAACTTGGATTTCCTCCATAAAACCTCTTAGTTTAGTGGTATTAAGGTTGGTTGTGAAGTGGTTTGGAAGACCAAGGTGTTAAGTTGCTTCCTTTCTTGAGTTGGTAAGGTGAGTAGCTAAGGAACTTCTCTTTTCTTCTCAATCATGTTTAATTAGTGGCTTATGTGAGTTAAAGAGATGGTTTGATGGATTATATCTTGATTTTGGTTGAATTGGTGAAGTTTTATAATTATTGGGGATTTTTCTGTTTTAATATGAACATGGTTGTGTGGTGATATATGATGATTGGAAATGATGTTTAAGGACTCTATGAGGTGGAAAAAGTGGTCAATTGCAATCAATTTCTGTTTTGGAAGAAATTTCAGAAAATTAGGGTTCTTGAGGGAGCATTCTGTCCGAATTTTTAGCTCCTAGTTAGAGGCCGAATTGGCCATGGAGTAAAACATGAAAGTTGTAGGGAATGGCATTTTAGAGGTGTCTACAAAATTTCACGTCAATCGGAGTAGCGTAGAGTGAGAAAAGTTGAAATTACTATTGCTGTTCTGGTTTACCCGAAATTGGGATTTGCGACTGTAATTGGTTGTTTTGGCTGGAATTTCTTCCGAATTGGATGTTGAGGCCTTCTGATGAAATTTAGCCCTATTTCTTAGCTATCAGCTGGTTTTGGAATTTCTGGATTTGGACTTGGATAGCCTGAGTTATGATGTTTCCGCTAGAATGCGTTCTGTGAAGCAGTTTTTGTGATTCTGGTGTAGTTTCTTGTGTTTTTGACCTGGTTACACTCGAAACTGGGTTGAGTGACCTTCTGTAATATTGTATCCCTGTCTCTTAGCTTCGAAACGGTGGGTCTTTCACCTTCATCCGATAATTGTAGTGCCTTTGATACCATTACCGCAAAATGACGTCAAAACCTATTTTTCTGGTTTTGAGCTTAACTTTCATTTCCAGACTTTTTCCTAGCTTGACTTGTCTTTGTACTACTTGGAGCTTGCTGAATGACTATTGGATGAGCTTGTTGTTGTGTGTGTACCTTTGGGACTGGCTGAGGAAATAATGAAGCCCTGATGGCTGGAAAAGTAAGCAAATTTAGGGGAAGTGCTGTCCGAACTTTTAAAGGACTTGTTTGCATTGAGTTTGTGATCTAAGACTTGGATTTGAGCAAGGCAATGTTATATGATGGATGATTCTGAGCCATGGAGGTGAGTGACCTCAAACTATTTCTGAAGTTATTTATGAACCGTTTCCTGCATTATTTACTTTTGAACTGTTTCCAAAGTTACTTTTGTACCGTTTTCTTGCATTATTTACCTTTAAACTGTTTCCAAAGTTACTTTTGAACTGTTTTCTTGCATATCATGCGTGCTTGCATATGAGTGTTCCTTATTTGCTATATTTTCTTGACTTCATGACTTGTATTATTGATTGATAACGTGTTAAGTGTTTTGAATGATTTCCAAAACGAGCTTTCTAGGCGAGTGTGTACTTTATCGCACTCGACCTAAATAACTGTGCAATTTTCAAGGATTTAATTATTGGAATGCTAGTTGCGCATGATGTAAGCCTTTTGGGCTGAACTAGCCATTGCCCCTTGTTACCGGTCGTCTCGAGCCAGAAACGGTCTCGGTCGGGCGATTAGGGACTTGGGTGAACGTTTGGTATACTCGAGTATTACCTTTGTAGGTTGGTGGAGGTTGGTGGAGTTTGGTGAATGAAATGAATGACCAAATGAGCGAGGGGTTTATTTATAAAAGAAAAGAAAATACAATTTTCAAAAGTTTGAAGGAAGGAGGAAATGTCAGGAGAACGAGCGTATCTTTTCATGAATGTTACTATCGCTTTCCATTGTAAATGTTTCTTGAATCATTGATACTCCATATTTACTGTTTTGCAAATGTTGTAGTTGTTTCTGGACTTATCATTTGATTTATGACATCATTGAAATGAACTATTGTGAAACCGATTTAATTACTGATTTTAATGGTTACTCGCTGAGCTTCTAACTCACCCCAAATATATTTTATTCCCCTCCACAGGGCTCGTGGCGAAAGAAGGACTTGTACTACTTGTTCACGTGACTGGATGGCATATATTTTGTACAGTTTTGGATTTGGAATCATTTGATGTATAGTTGGGAATTAGTTTCCGCTGCATTTGTGACATGTAATTATTGGAGACTTGGATGTATATTTGAGGCTTATTCTTGTAATTCATTTGAGGACTTTAGTGAACGACTGAGTCCCGGCGAGAGCCGGGCAGGCGGCCCGCCGAACTCTCTAGTTCGCCTTAGGGGGAGGTGGGGCCGTCACAGTTGGTATCAGAGCTTAGGCTTCAGATTTCTGTAGTGTATCCTAGACTTGAAGTTTAGGATGCCGGACTGTGGGTTTGGTTTGAAATATTAGTGATTCTTGCAGGATATCTCGACTTGATTGGTACAAGAGGAAATGTCGAGGACGACATTCTTTTAAGGAGGGGAGATTGTGACGCCCCGAAAAAAATGAGTTTGAGAACCCGGAAATTTTCTAATTTTCTAGGGTTTATTTTTTTAACGCCCGCCTTTTCTACATTTTCTTGATTAGAAAAATTCCCCAGATAAAGATTATGAGCAAAAATAGTTTTGAAATGATTTTTCCAGTATCGGTTAGTTTTTGAGAAATTAAGAGCGTATTTTGAACGTGGGACCCGCAAGTGCGGTAAATGCATTATATTTTTGACAACTTGTTGGAATTTTGTATTAAGTGATATTATTTTACAAGGTGTTAAGATATTTGTCTTGGAGAAACAAGAAGATAATCTCAAGCTTAAAGGGTGACAAGTGTCACCTTGTTATTGAAGGTTGGACTTTGACATTTGACTATCTTACTACCTTTACCAAATAAGTACCAAATTGATCCAAAATTACCTTCATTCTTCATCATCTTGGCTGAGCTTCACAAGGAGAAAAGAAAGGAAAGCTTTCATCTTACTCCTTCATTTCTTGCTCCAATCAAACAATTTAACCGATTAAACTTGGATTTCCTCCATAAAACCTCTTAGTTTAGTGGTATTAAGGTTGGTTGTGAAGTGGTTTGGAAGACCAAGGTGCTAAGTTGCTTCCTTTCTTGAGTTGGTAAGGTGAGTAGCTAAGGAACCTCTCTTTTCTTCTCAATCATGTTTAATTAGTGGCTTATGTGAATTAAAGAGATGGTTTGATGGATTATATCTTGATTTTGGTTGAATTGGTGAAGTTTTATAATTATTGGGGATTTTTCTGTTTTAATATGAACATGGTTGTGTGGTGATATATGATGATTGGAAATGATGTTTAAGGACTCTATGAGGTGGAAAAAGTGGTCAATTGCAATCAATTTCTGTTTTGGAAGAAATTTCAGAAAATTAGGGTTCTTGAGGGAGCATTCTGTCCGAATTTTTAGCTCCTAGTTAGAGGCCTAATTGGCCTTGGCTTAAAACATGAAAGTTGTAGGGAATGACATTTTAGAGGTGCCTACAAAATTTCAGGTCAATCCGAGTAGCGTAGAGTGAGAAAAGTCAAAATTACTATTGCTTTGCCATTTTCGAAAAGATCGGATCCTACCTTACCTTGTGCACTACCCCTTTGGATGGTACAAAATATAGACATGCAAGTCTCCTTGGATTAATTATCTGAGACATAAGGTGGTTTTATTCCTAACACGGGATCCCCTAAATGGCATTCCCTTTCTAGGGTGGATGCATGATGCCATTTATTAAAGCGATGTAAATATGTGACAAATGTGGCCTAAAGGACATAAATAATGCATCAGGGGGGAAAAGGTCTAAAAATGAAATGTACTTATTGAAAATTAAATGTAATAACTGAAATTTAAACATGTGAGTTATCTAGTGGGTAAGTCACTAAAAGAGTGCCAATGAGGCCTCTTATTGCTAAGGCACATGAATGCAAGCCAAGAAAACAAAAAAAATGGTTAGTGCAATTGATAGTACACATAACATATTGGGAGCAATTAAGAAAAAAAATATAATAAAAGCAAATAAAAGGGGTGGAGCCCCTTCCCTCGTGCCTAATGTACTTAAAAAGGGTGAGGCTGACTCTAACCTAGGAAAACTATAACATGGATGCATGAGGCTGGAGCTCACTAATGCAACTAGACTTGATAAGGCTTAAAAAGGTCCCCAAGCCTTCAGACCTAAGGGAATGGGTCATCAATCCCAAGACCCTCGGTTGGTGGCTCGAGCGATCCCCTAGGTACTGCTATGGGCGTAGAGCATACCATCCACATATCTAGAGAAACCATTCCTAGTCCTACAAGGCGGTGTTGGAAAGAACCCATGAAAATAAAATAAAATGGGATAACAGTAAATAAACGTACACGTATGAAGTGTTCCCTATTTTGAGGGAAAGGGTTGAGACCCAACGTGAGGCTCTAAAGGCGACACACCCCCCCCCAAATGCAATGCAAAGCGCGATATAAAACAAGTAAAACATACATCCAAGCAACCAATCATACATACGTGAGTGAGGGAGTAGTTTGATACGCGCGCGAGGCAAAAGGTCATAAAATGGAAAATGCAACCCTAATATCCAAATGATACGCATAACAAGGGTAGAAAACGGAAAAGAATAGCTAAATCAAATGCTTGGACCCACTTAGGAGGTCCCCAGTGGAGTCGCCAAGCTGTTGCGCCCCACTTTTTGATGATGTGAAAGTAGTGTGTAGGATATGTATGTGAACGTGTGTGAAAGTGAAAATAAAAGGCCGTGGGATTGTGAAATGCGACGGTTTGGCCAAACAAAGGGTTTTAGATAGAAAAGGAGTCGCCACTTGGTATAGAGTTAGGGTGTACCAAGTCACCCAAAAAGTGATTTTATTTTTGGGAAGAAAAGTAAACAAACCCTTTTTAAAGAATTTTTTATGTCTACGTAACCAAAGAAAGGGATCGGGGGTCACATTTGATAAGGGAGAAGGCAAAGGCAAAGCCTAAGGCACTCCCTTACCCTAACCAAAGCTAGTTGCGTGATTTAGCCCTTTTTTTCCTAATTCTTCTACCCAAAGTATGTGTTGCATGTTGGATATGACTAATGGATATGAAAAAAAATGCAATCCTAAATCTAAAATGTCTCTTATGAGGCTTTTTGGTCCCAATCACATGAATTGCGATGGCCAATAAGGAAAACTCTCATCGAGGTTGTAGACACCAAATTTTTAGTGTAATTTCATCTACTATTTATTTTTATTTTTATTTGTCGTGTTAGTTTTATTTACTTTTAGTTTTTTAGTTTTTTATTTTTATTTTTAGCCATTTTAGCGTAGGATTTCTCGAAAAGGAAAAGCATTCACAAAAATATGCTTTAGTTATTTTAGATTTAAATTCATTGTTATTTAATTTAATTTTAAAAAAATTTTAAAAAAAAGAAGGAAAACCCGATAGCGGGTTTTGGGCCATTTAAGAGGTTCTGAAAAAAAAAACTCATGCACCATGCTGCACTGGATCCAAGCCCTTCCTCAACTTCATATCAGAAACCAGATACGCGCATGTATAAAAAAAAGGGCAGCTGGCTTTTTCCTCGGATTTTCATTGGTTCCTCCAGAGGATTCTCAGTACAAGCGGGATCAAATGGGCAAGAGCAGGTCACATAAACCCATTTTTGGGGTTTGAAATCTGAGCCTTCGATCGTAGGTTTAGGTTTGGGGTTCCTTTAAATGCTTGAAGCCGCAGCTAAGAAAAGGGGGGATCAAGTGACGGCTAGGTTTTTTTGATAGAGATAGAAACTAAGAGAGTAAGAGAGGAGAGGGACGGCTGGGCTGAGTAGAAACAACGGGCTGAAGCAGGAAAAAAAGTTGAACAAGAAAAATCTGGAAAGTGAAAAGGAGAGAGGCTTCGGGCAAGCTGAAAAGAAAGGAACAAAGGAAGAAAGGTCTCGGCTTAGAAGGGAGCTTGAGAAAAAGATCCTGCTTCGCGATTCTTCATCAGCGTCGGCGATTCATTTTTGGGTGGTCCGGCGGAGTTTGTTCATCTGTGAATCTTCGTGGTGATTTGGCTACATAAAACAGCAGAGGAGGTAAGGTGATGGTTTTCAGTTGGATTGTTCTACCCAGATAGCTTCTGCGTTTTTTGTTTGATTGGCGGATGATTGTTGTTTTACCATACTTTCTTCCTTATGCTCTCATTGCTGTTCATGTTTGTGTTTGCTGTACATTGTTTCTTTTTCTGTGGGCATTTTCTTTTGGTATTTAAGTTATGGAAATAAAAAGGCATAAGTGGCATGATTTTCGTCAGTTTGGAAACTGAATTGCATGATTATACGTTTGATAATGAAACCCAGAAGATCGCAGAGATCTCTTGCAGAAGATTTGCACGTTTAGATGATTGAACTTCTGTGTTTTTCATTGCTTAAGATCAAAGTTTAATGCCTGGTTCAGATTTTACTTGTGAGAAACTTGCACACTTGCACTGAAAACCAGAGGAATTGGAAGAAAAGCTTCATGTTTTTTTTTTATGTTTTGCTGTCTCTCTTCCAAAAACAGCCCACTGGTTGGGTTTTGCCGCATGATTCATTATCCAATGCTCATATTTGGGAGATAGAATTTGACGTTTGATGTTTGAATTGAAGAATCCTGTCCAAATCTGTGTTATATGTTTAAATGTTCGCTGGATAGATGGGCTCCTGTAGCTTCAAAAAGCTTCGGCCAAGATGCCTGAATTCTGTTTGGAAATTCATATTCTTCAGCTCCACTCTATCCTAGATTTCCCTTGTTTGTATATTCAATCTTGTGTTGGATGATGGTTTATGAAATTTGGCCAGTGTTTAAGTTCGAATCTTTGTTTAAAAATCATTACACGCTTCTTAGGTTGTTAAATGGACTGAAGTTACAGAACAAAAAAAAATGAAGAAGAAAGCAAGCTTTTACGTAAGCTTTGCATGCAAAATCTTCCATGATTCGCAATTTAGCCCCTTCATCTCTGCCTGACTCCACTAAGGCCCAAACAAATAGGAAATATCATTCAATTTGGTCCCTTTTTAACGTCAATTTCCTTCAGCATGTTTTAATTTGTTTTTTGGGCAGATTGCTTAGGGATTTTAGGATGGATTTTGAGTACTTAATGCAGTTTTGATAAATTTTAGTTTTGATTTGGATCCTTAGTGGAATCTTGGATATTTTGTGATTTGAATGTAGCAAATTGATTTTTATTTATCTTTGTGGATTTTATGATTGATTTTTAGAGGTTTCGCCTTAAGGCTTTAATTTTAATTTTCTTCCTTTTAGACCCCTAATACTCAATAAATTAACCCCTCGAACTTCTTTGATTTTTACAAGCGAGTCTCTACTTGATTTAATTTCTTAAACATGGGTTGTTTGCTTCCTTTTAAGTGCCTTTGATTGATTCAATTTCACGATTAATTGTCAATTAAAGTGGTACCTTGACCTTTTTATTGTTTTGAAGCCATTGAGTCTTCATTTGCTTACCATTGCGAGGGAGGTATAACTTCTTTTATTTTTTGTTGCCTCCCCTATGTGATCCAACGTACTAAGTGAGAATTGCATGTCTACTTTGCTTTCTTTGCTTTTCCTTAATTCCTTTCATTTATTTCATTTACTTTTGCTTTTATTAAGTCATTCTTTTATTTATTTATGGGGTATGTGTACACCTCTTGGCTTGTAATAGATAGGGCTTGGAGAGCATTTTTATTCACTTTTTCTCTTCCCCATTTGTTTTAGTTAGCGAATGTAATAGGTTCATTAGCTTGATTGCTTGCTTTTGTTGCTACGTGTTAATTTGCTTTATTAGGCTTTTGCATTTGGTCGAGCATGCTAAGTGTTATGTGCTACGTGTTTATAGGTGATTGGCATGTCTATTTGCTTTCTATAGTCAAAGATGAATGTGATGGATGAGTGCGTCACCGTGGTTAGTCCAACGCTGGCCATGGTCTTTCCCCTCGAGCTCTCGCAAGTCCAATGGTTGTGAGAGAATTTTAGAAAAGGGCTAGTCCAATGCTAGACCCAATAGGCCGTCCCCTCTCGTTGGAACATACTTGCATGTCTCACTACATTTCATGCATTTTTCTTAGTTTTTTTTTTAACATTTGGCATGCCCCTCCAACCTTTTCCCTTTCATTTTAGGTTTTTGCATCCTCATGCTAGTTATAGGGTACATTTGCTTGAGAGTCCCCTTTCGGTAAGGGAAACGAGCGAGTGTGGCTACAAAATAGCCTTAGCACGCTAGTTCTTCCTTCTAATCAAAGGGAAAATTGAAATCGTGAAGTTAGGAGTCATTCCTGTACCCGATTTGATGCATTCCTCTAGGTTCATACGCTCTCATTTTTATCATATCACTTCCTCACCTTTTTTATCTACATTTTTCTCATTACTTATATTTTTCTCACTCCACATGCCATGTTTGCACATTTTATTTCTTTTTCTACCGCTTTGTTTATTTTTCTACCTCACAAATTGCACCCAATTGCACTTATATGCACTTACTACCATTATACCATATTTTCATCCACTTGCACACAAACACCTTTATTTTCTCAATGGGCACACATGCACTTTTCTTACATTTGCACACATGCACTTTTCTTACATTTGCACACTTGCACTTACATTTGTATTCTTATTTTATTTTATTTTGCATTCTTCTTACATTTTCACACTTGCACTCATATTTGGGTCTTCATTTGCATTACCCGTGACCTCTATGAGAGTTTTCCTTATTGGCCATCACAACTCATGTGGTTGGGACCAAAAAGCCTCATAAAAGACATTTTAGATTTAGGATTGCATTTTTTTGTTTTCATATCCATTAGTCATATCCAACATGCAACACATACTTTGGGTAGAAAAATTAGAAAAGAAGGGCTAAGTCACGCAACTAGCTTTGGCTAGGGTAAGGGAGTGCCTTAGGCTTTGCCTTTGCCTTCTCCCTTATCAAATGTGACCCCCGATCCCTTTCTTTGGTTACGTAGACCTAAAAATTCTTTAAAAAGGGTTTGTTTACTTTCCTTTAAAAAAAAATCATTTTGGGTGACTTGGTACACCCTAACTCTATACCAAGTGCCGACTCCATTTTCCATTCAAAAACCCTTTTTGAACTATATTGTCTGGCCAAACCATCGCATTTCACAATCCCACGCCCTTTTATTTTCACTTTCACACACGTTCACATACATATCCCACACACTACATTCAGCACCAATCAAAAAGTGGGGCGCGACAGTTGGTGACTCCACTGGGGACTTCCTAAGTGGGTCCAAGCATTTGATTTAGCTATTCTTTTCCTTTTTCTACCCTTTTTATGTATAGCATTTGGATATTAGGGTTGCATTTTCCATTTTAGGACTTTTTTGCCTCGAGCACGTATCAAACTATTCCCTCACTCACGCATGTATGATTTGTTGTTTGGATGTATGTTGTACTTGTTTTATCTCGCGCTTTGCATTGCATTTGGGTGGGGGACATACCCTAGAGCCTCGCGTTGGTTCTTGATCCCTCCTCTCCAAACGAGCACTAGCATACGTGCATACGTTTTAATTTTTCACCCCTCATTTATTTTCCTTTTAGTGGCTTGTCACGCCACTCCACCCTATTCGGATTTTAGGCGACTCACTTGGACTTGTGATCACGACACGATGTGTGCGTAGCATGATCCGAGGGGTCACTCAATCTTCCATTTTAAGCTTTGGGTTCATAGCCTTTAGCTTTTAGTCGAAGGTTGAGGATTTTTTATAGATTCACTCATGACATGTAGCCGTGACACTATGTGTGCGTAGCAATGTCTGGGGAATCGCTCGAGCCACTGACAAAGAACCTTGGGATTGATGACCCTTGGTTTCCAAGTCTGAAGGCTCGGGGACCTAAAACCTATCGAGTCTAGATGCATTAGTGTGCCAATACCTCATGCATCCATGATAGCTTGCCTAGGGTATGGTCTGCCTTGCCTTATTAGGGACACTATTCACGAGGGGAGGGGTCCAACCTTTTTTTTTCCCTCCTATTGCTTTATTTCTTTGTACTGATTGCTTTATCTTGTTGCTACAATGTGTTATGTGTATTTATCTGGCTGAACTAACTTTTCTTGGTTTTGTGTCTCCATTGCATTCCTAAACCCTAGCAAATAAGAGGTCTGGCATGACGTTCTTTTAGAACCTACCCTTGTAGATAGGTTATTGCACGTTTAAAGATTTTGGTATATTACATTCATAGATTAATAATTGCATAGCATTCTAAGCCTACCTTGGCGTATAAAAGGTTCCTTTATACATTTGGAATGCATAAACCCTAGAAGGGAATGCCATTTATTAGATCCCGTGTTAGGAATAAGCCACCTTGTGTCTCGGATACTTAATCCAAGAAGATTTGCAAGTTTACATTTTGTACCATCCAAAGGGGTAGTGCACAAGGTAAGGTAGGATCCGATCATTTTCATAGAGCGATCTTTGGAATATGAGCGTTTAATAATCACTTTTTGGCCATTTTATCAAATTGGTAAAAATCCCTTGCAAAAGGACATTAGTTTGAAGAAATTCACAAACAATTCCTCGCTATTGAGACGATAAATAAACTGAGGCCAAAATTTGATTTTAGAAGGCTCATAGACTAATGCATCGCAATAAGCCGTCAATTCCATTCAGTCCATTGGATCATTTTATTCACCAATTACATCCAGTCCATTTTATCAATTTGATTCATTTTTAGGGCAAGTTGGTCGGTTTTAAATTCATTTGACCAGTTTACCCTTTTTAGGGTGATCTAATCAATTTTGAATAAATCATCCGATCCATTTGACCAGTTTACCTATTTTTAGGGCAATTCGGTCGATTTTGAATAAATCATCCTTTCACTCGACCGGTTTGATCAATTGATTTCATTCAATTCATTTGATTAGTTAACCATTCAATTTTCAATAAATAATCAAATTTCATTCAATGAATTTGACCATTTTACCCCTTTTGATACATCATGCGTCGATCAAAATAAGCAATTCATTCGGACTTTGTCCTCATTTTTTAGGACGAATGTTCCTTCTCACTCCAAATTGGCCAAATTTTTCAAATCATTTTTCACTCAATCAATAGATCGGATTCATCAGGTATGGTATAGTGCCTACCATAGAGGATTGCATTTTCATGCTAAGCCTACCCTTGGCATAAAAGGGCTCCCCCATAGGACATGCATACCGATTTTATGTGACGCCCCGAAAAAAAAATGAGTTTGAGAACTCGGAAATTTTGTAATTTTCTAGGGTTTATTTTTTTAATCGCCCGTTTTTCTACATTTTCTTGATTAGAAAAATTCCCCAGATAAAGTTTATGAGCAAAAATAGTTTTAAAATGATTTTCCTAGTATTGGAGAGTTTTTAGAAAATTAAGAATATATAACGGACGTGGGACCCACAAGTGCGAAAAGTTCGGAAAAATTCGGCCAATTAGGTTAAATTCCGGATACTGTGTAAAATTTATTGGGTGTTAAGGGATAAGTAGAGGATGTGAATTGATTGATGTGAGAGGAAAAAAAAAAGATAAGATTGCATTTATGGAGGTGACAAGTGTCACCATTGTATTGGAAATAGCTTATGACTTACTATTCATTTTCTTGACTTTTTGACCAATTGCTTAAATATCTTAAAAATCACACAAAATTCATTCTTGTCTTCAACCTCTTGGCTGATTCTCTCTCTAGCAAAGAAGGAAGAAAAAACCTCTTCAAAGTTTGGCAATTATCTAGCTCAAATCCTCCAAAACACTTGCTTGATCTAGTTTCTACTCCATAAAACCTCTTCTTTTAGTGATAGTGAGTTGTTTGGTGAAGTTGTTTGGAAGCTTAAGGTGACAAGTAGCTCTCCCTCTTGTTTTGCTAAGGTAAGTGGTGGATGAACACCTCTCCTTCCTCTAATGATGTTCAATTCATGATTAGTGGTGTTATAAGATGCAATTTCATGGATTATTTCTTGAGTTTGGTTGAATTGGTGAAGTTTTATTATTTTTGGGGATTTTTCTGTTTTCATAGGGATATGATTGGGTGGTCATGTATGATGATTGGAAATGATGTTTAATGACTCTAGGAGGTGGAAAAAGTGATTAAGTGCAATCAATTTCTGTTTTGGAAGAAATTTCAGAAAATTAGGTTTTGTAGTTCTTCATTCTGCCCGAATTTATTGCACCATGTTAGAGGCCGAATTGGACTTTGCTCAAAACATGAAAGTTGTAGGTATTGATGAGTTTGAAGTGCCTGTAAAATTTCAGGTCATTTGGATTAGTGTAGACTGAGATATGCCGATTTTACTGTTGCTGTTCTGGGTTGAACAGAATGCGAAAACCGCACTTGTAATTGGCCATTTTGACTGGAATTGCTTTGGATTTAGGTGTTGGTGTCTTCTGATGAAATGTATCTGGATGTCTTAGCTACCATATTCCTTTGGAATTTCGGCATTTGGACCTGTATAGACTGAGTTATAGTAATTACAGCATTATGTGATTTGTAAACCTGTTTTTGGTGTTTCCGGTTGAGTATTTGGCACATTTGACCTAGTTGTGCTAGGATTTGGACTGAGTGGCCTTCTACATTGTTGTAGACCTATCTCTTATCTTCGCAACGGTGGGTCTTGCACCTTCTTCCGACAATCATAACGCCTTTGGTACCATTACCGTAAAATGACGTCAAAAC
The DNA here is from genome assembly GCF_036785885.1 of Coffea arabica. NCBI lineage: Eukaryota > Viridiplantae > Streptophyta > Magnoliopsida > Gentianales > Rubiaceae > Coffea > Coffea arabica. The sequence continues at coordinate 16,271,414 of NC_092326.1, forward strand.
TGATTTTTTTCCCCCTAGCTTGACTTGCACTAGTATTACTTGGAGCTTGCTGAATGACTATGGATGAACTTGTTGTTGTGTGTGTACCTTTGGGACTGGCTGAGGAAATAATGAAGCCATGATGGCTGGAAAAGTTAGCAAATGTAGGGGAAGTGCTGTCCGAACTTTTAAAGGATTTGTTTGCATTGAGTTTGTGATCTAAGACTTGGGTTTGAGCAAGGCAATGATACATGATGGATGATTTCTGAGCCATTGAGGTGAGTGACCTCAAACTATTTCTGAAGTTACTTTTGTACCGTTTTCTTGCATTATTTACTTTTAAACTATTTCCAAAGTTACTTTTGAACTGTTTTCTTGCATATCATGCGTGCTTGCATATGAGTGTTCCTTGTTTGCTGTAATTCTTGACTTATTGGCTTGTTATTATTGATTGATAATGTGTTAAGTGCTTTCGATGATTGTTAAAACGAGTTTTCTAGGCGAGTGTGTACTTTATCGCACTCGACCTAAATAAATATGAAATTTTCAATGATTAATGATTAAATGCTAGTTGCGCATGATGTAAGCCTTTTGGCTGAACTGGCCACTGCCCTTCGTTACCGATCGACTCGAGCCAGAAGCGGACTCGGTCGGGCGATATGGTGACCCTGGGTGAATTTGGTATACTCGAGTATTACCTTGTAGTCCGGCTACGTCCGGATGGGTGGAGTCCGGCCAACGTCGGATGGGTGGAGTCCGGTCAACGTCCGGAAAAGGGGATGAACGAATAAAAAGATGAACGAGGGTTTATTTATAAAAATGAAATTTTCAAATAATTGGAGGAATAAGGGGAAATGTCAGGGGAACGAACAAATGAATAGCTCCATGTGAGCGGTATCCTTTTAATGAATATGTTACTATCGCTTTCCATTGTAATTGTTTCTTGAATTATTGATTATTGATGGTTAATGTGTTGGCTTTGTTATGAAATTTCATGTTCGGAACCTTATTGAGATTTTAGCTCATTGAGCTTTGTGGAATTACCATGTGGTGTCATTTTCTGCTTTTGTTTTACTCTCACTGTGCAAATGTTGACCTGTAACAAAATTACATTTTTACCCCCGGTTACTTATTAAACTTCTAAAACATTACAATGATTTCACTGGCTCACGAGAGCAAAAATACGTACATCTGATTTCTGAACCATGACATCAATGAAATGAATTTTTGTGAAAACTATTTGATTACTGATTTTACTGGTTACTCACTGGGCTTTTAGCTCACCCCAAAAATGTTTTATTTCCCCCCCCCACAGGGCTCAAGGCGAAGGAAGGGCTTGTTGTGCTTATTCACGTGACTGGATGGCTTATATCGTGTACAGTTTAAGTTTGGATCTATTTTATGTACGAGTTGGTCTTGTATAAATATTTGAAATTGATATGGATGTAAATATACATTCCACGATTGGAATCAGTTTCCGCTGCATTTGTGACATGTAATTATTGGAGACTTGGATGTATGTTTGTGGACCATGTGATGTATATTTGAGATTTATATTGTAATTCATTTGAGGATTGTAGTGATCGACTGACTCCCGGCGAGAGCTGGGCAGGCGGCCCGCCGAACCCTCTGGTTCGCCTTAGAGGGAGGTGGGGCCGTCACATTTTACAATTTTGCTTACTAACTCTGGGTATTTTTCTTTTATTTTTCCCCCTTCCCCCTGCATTCATAAAAATATTTCAATAAGGTGAAAATATCTTTCTATATCTAATAACAATTTTGATCTGATAAAGTTTGAAAATTACAAGTATTACTTGATTCTTAGGCAGGCCCTACAACGTGAATGCGAAAATTTATCTGAAAGCACTCGTGCAAAACATCTAAGGGATTTCATTGCTCAAAGAAAAGGGGATATTAAGAGAGAAAATGTGTATACATGTGCAAAGGAATTTTGTAGAAGTTTTCTCATATGTATTGCTTTTAAATTTTTCAAACATTGGCATTAATGAAGCTTTTATTCAGACAATTATTTTCATGTACATTTCATTGTCTATTTTTGCTCATTGGAGATTTCATGATGAATTTTAAGAAATAAGACTAAATTGGGATTTTTTCAACCTCCAGCCTGAAAACTCATAAATGTATACACTAGATTGGTGATCCGAGCCATACAATAAGAGTGCCCGAAATTAAAAAGAAGCCACACAAACTGATCGGTCACTCAAAATGTGACGACCCCACTTCTCCCAAGGGCGAACCCAAGGGTATCGGCGGGCCGCCTGCCTAGCTCGCGCCAAGACTCAAAACTTAAAATAATAAAAGCCAGCAAATTCAAAAGAGTTCTAGATACAATCCCAAAAGAGTTATAATTACATTCTCCAAAAGTACCTGCTCACACTATTACATCCTTATATTTACCACCAAAACCAAAATGTAGACCCTAAGGAGGGTCCTTATACAAACCACCAAAACAAAAACAAAAACAAACATACTGTAAGTCCAACTATTACAATCAAAACTAACTATGCTAGTGTGTGTGCCAAAAGTCCCCGCGTCGGCCCCTGCTAAGGAAAACAAAAGGAATGGGGTAAGCTATATGCTTAGTAAGTAAACAGGGGCAAAAGCGTAAATTTCACGTAACAACAGTGACATAGTAAGAGTAAAGCAAAAGCAGAAAAGTAACATCACATAATAAGGATATAGGTGGCTCCAAAGCCAATTCATATGCCATGCGTGATCTCCTGCCAACACTCCGTCGACACACTTAATGGTCCGTAGAACTTCACTTGTACACCCACCGACACCTTATCACCCTCACTGGCCAGTCACCTCACAAACTTGCCCGGGCGAACATAATCACAAACTTGAGCTTGAGTCACAAACTTGGTCCACATACTCGGTGAACCGGATTCACAAACTTGGTGACCTCCAACCAGGTTGGACTGACTTCGACCAAGCCCTAACCGGCTCAAATAGTCCATCTAGGTCAAGATCTCGCCCCGAACTCACAAACTTCACAAAATTATTCAAAATCACCCCAGCCACAAGCTCAAGGGGTTTAGTTCCAAAATGATTCACATACATATGTCATGTACAAATATGTGCGTAAATTCGGGTTTAGAGCGAGTGCGATAAAGTACACCCTCGCCTAAGTACCCTCTTCATACATGTCGAAACACATAAGCAACTAACACATAAGAGCGGCCTGAATACTTACTCAAAATACAAAAGTAGTACAAAAGTGGAAATCACTTCGTGTGTTGGCTAGTAGTGGGCCCCACCGGCTCCGCCTAGCTCACCACTGTCTGAAATAGAAGATTTTATCACATTATATCACAAACGGCTACTAACAGACCCAAAACAAGCAAAACGGCAAAAGCCGACACACGCAAGTACGGAAATGGTAAAATTGGCACATGCAAGTGCGCGGAACGGCAAAAGGAAATGGCCAAATCTGCCATCTCAAACCGTTTTGATCAAAGATTAGGCTAGGAAAGTCGGATCAAAGTGAACGAGATACTGTTTTGAAGCTATGAGAAAGGGATACAAATCTCCTGAAGAAACTTTAATCTAGATCTGAATGGAAGCAGGTCAAAATTGTAGAAAACAATACCAGAAATTTACGTCTTAGGGTGACGAACAGGGTTGTTTGCTGGACCATAACTCCCAGCTCACAAATCCAAATCAGGAAATTCCAAAGGCATTAGAAAGCTGAGACCTAAGACTAAAACTTTGATGTTTTGGCCAAGACCTGAATCCACTCAGAACAGAACAAAAATTGAGTGTCAAAATACCCATCAGAACTGTCCAGATACAAGGCAGTTCTGACGATCGATCTTGTTTGGGTCATAACGGAAGCTACGGAACTTGGATTTCGACGCACTTTATACCGTTTCGAAGCCAAAACCAAGATATACATTTCTAATGAAGGATTCACCACCCAGATCATACGGTATCAAAACCGAAAAGTCACGGGCAGAAGCTAAACTAAAAACGCATAGAACCTGATGTTCAAAACAGGCTTGAGTATTTCATCTATTACTCATGATACCCTAATCCGTTTGACCTGAAATTTTACAGGCATATTCAAGACTTAAGGGTCTACAATGTTGAAGAAGGCCACTCAGTCCAATTTCGAGTGTAACTACGTCAAAAATGTCACATACTACACCAGAATCGCAAAACAGGTTCACAAACCGTATTCTAGTACAAACATCATAAAACAGCCTACATAAGTCCAAATCCAGAAATTCCAAAGCCATATGAAAGCTTAGAAATAGGGATACATTTCATTAGAATACCAGAACAACCAATTCTGAAGCATTCCAAACCAAAATAACCAATTACAATCGCAGTTCCTAGGTTCGGGTAGAAACAGGACAGCAAGGGTAAATCCATCTTTTCTCATTCTACACTACTCAGATTGACCTAAAATTTTGTAGCCACCTCTAGAATGTCATTCCCTACAACTTTCATGTTTTAAGCCAAGACCAATTCGGCCTCTAACTAGGAGATACAAAACCGGACAGAATTGAAGAACAATGAAACCCTAATTCCCAATTTCTCTTCCAAAACAGAAATTTCTTGCAATTAACTACCATTCACACCAACTAGCTTCATTCTCAATCATTTCCAATTATCATACATAGCCACATAGTATTAATCATATGCAACCAGCAAAAATCCCAAATAAATAGAATACTTCATCAATCTTAACTAAAATCAAGAAATAGTCCACCAAATCACACTTATAACAACCACAAGTCATTAATTAAGCATCTTTAGATAGAAGCGAGGGGTTCCATAGTCACTCACCTTAGAACCAAAGAAGAGAGACCACTTAGCACCTTAAGCTTCCAAACAACTTCACCACACAACTCACTATCACTCACTTAATGATTTCTATGGAACAAAAACAAGGTTAAGTGGTTGTATTCTTGGATTTGAGCAAGAGAGAATCAAGAAGTTGAAGAGGTTTTCTTTCTCCTTTCTTGAGAGAGAGGTTCGGCCAAGCTTAGAGAAGAAATGAGGAATTTTTGGTGATTTTTATGATTTATTTAGTCAATGGTAAGACAATGAATAATAGTCTTACTTAAGGACTAATCCAAGGGTGACACTTGTCACCTCCATTAATGCAAGTCTATCACTTTGTTCCCTCTCACTCTAATCCATAAAGTATCCTCTAATTATCTCTCAGCACCCGATAAATTAAACCCAGTATCCGAAACCTAACCTAATCGGCCGAATTTTTCCGAACTTACCGCACTAGTGGGTCCCACGTCCGATATACGTTCTTAATTTCTCAAAAACTAACCGATACTAGAAAAATCATCTAAAACCCATATTTACTCATAAAAATTATCCTGGGAATTTTTCTAATAAAGAAAATGTGGAAAAAGGCGGGCGATAAATAAAACTCCACTTAAGCTTTCTAATATTGTAACACTAGAGGTTTGCTAATCCAGAGTTTGCCAACCATTTTCAAACTTGTTAAACCTCTGTAAACTATAACGAATCCTATTTTTTCTTGTGCTAAAACAGACACTAGAATACCGCATAAACTAGGGTTTTATCATAAGCAAAGTCAGGGTTTTCAATCTTAGCCGAGCTTAGGGTTTCTCCTTAGCCCTAAAACCTTAATATCAACTTACGAACGGGCTGGGGCCTCACAATCTCCCCCACTTAGGACAATTTCGTCCTCGAAATTGCAATCAACGAGCTAAGGGTTGGAATACCCAAAATAATCAAAAGATCAAAAGGTGTACAAATATATACAAGTCACCAAAATGTTCACAATATAATGCTCCATATACACCAAGAGATATTTCAAGTTAGACAAAGTCAAGTGCAGTAAGTACTATATATGTAGGTATTAACATACCACAAGTAAATGACATATAGGGACAATGCAAGGGCAAAATGAAAGAAACGCGACTTGTCGTGCCACACTCAGTGAAACCACCCCCGTCCGGTTTCTTGCTCCACTTCCCAAGGTGCCCGTTGATATCTTGTACTCACTCTAGCCAGACAAAGCCTGTTCATGTTCCCAAAATGCTAGTCTCAAGTACTTAGCAGCGCCTAAACTCTGGAGTACTCAGGCACAAGAATCTGAAATAAAACAGTTCACATCTCGAGCTGCAGTCCCAAGAGTAAACTATCTACAATCGAAATTCCTACCTGACGTACCTATCTATGGTCCTCAGATACCATGAGAAAGGTTTAAGGCCTATAACATTTATGATCCATAACTTATGCTCGAACGAACACTTAGTCCTTCATACTTAGTCGCCACTTCATCCGGGCTCACTCTGCACAGAGACCACGCGAAGCAGCTACAGGTTTTATCCCTCAATTGCTTAACTTTCAAATCAAATCAAATCCCACAGTCCGGCATCCTAAACTTTAGCCTAAGATACACTACAGAGATCTGAAACCTAAGCTCTGATACCAACTGTGACGACCCCACTTCTCCCAAGGGCGAACCCAAGGGTATCGGCGGGCCGCCTGCCTAGCTCGCGCCAGGACTCAAAACTTAAAACAATAAAAGCCAGAAAATTCAAAAGAGTTCTAGATACAATCCCAAAAGAGTTATAATTACATTCTCCAAAAGTACCTGCTCACACTATTACATCCTTATATTTACCACCAAAACCAAAATGTAGACCCTAAGGAGGGTGTGACGACCCCGCTTCTCCCAAGGGCGAACCCAAGGGTATCGGCGGGCCGCCTGCCTAACTCGCGCCAGGACTCAAAACTTAACGCAATAAAACTAGATAAATCGAAAGATCACTATATACAATATATACAATCCCAAAAGTTATATTTACATCTTCAAAAGTCTCGAGTCAAACCACTCTAATACACTATAACCACTACCAGCAGAAGATAGACCCTAAGAAGGGTTCTTATACAAACCACCAAAACAAAAACAAACATTCTAACTGTTCAACTATTACAAGCCAATCTAACTATACTAGTGTACGAGCCAAAAGTCCCCGCGTCGGCCCCTGCTAAGGAAAACAAAAGGAATGGGGTAAGCTATATGCTTAGTAAGTAAACAGGGGCAAAAGCGTAAATTTCATGTAACAACAGTGACATAGTAAGAGTAAAGCAAAAGCAGAAAAAAATAACATCACATAATAAGGATACAGGTGGCTCCAAAGCCAATTCATATGCCATGCGTGATCTCCTGCCGACACTCCGTCGACCACACTTAATGGTCCGTAGAACTTCACTTGTACACCCACCGACACCTTATCACCCTCACTGGCCAGTCACCTCACAAACTTGCCCGGGCGAACGAAATCACAAACTTGAGCTTGAGTCACAAGCTCGGGTCACAAACTTGGTCCACATACTCGGTGAACCGGATTCACAAACTTGGTGACCTCCAACCAGGTTGGACTGACTTCGACCAAGCCCTAACCGGCTCGAATAGTCCATCTAGGTCAAGAGCTCGCCCCAAACTCACAAACTTCACAAAATTATTCAAAATCACCCCGAGCCACAAACTCAAGGGTTTTAGTTCCAAAATGATTCACATACATATGTCATGTACAAATATGAGCGTAAATTCGGGTTTAGAGCGAGTGCGATAAAGTACACCCTCGCCTAAGTACCCTCTTCATACATGTCGAAACACATAAACAACTAACACATAAAAGCGGCCTGAATACTTACTCAAAATACAAAAGTAGTACAAAAGCAAAATTGCTTCGCGCGTGTTCGCTAGTAGTGGGCCACCGGCTCCGCCTAGCTCACCACTGTCTGAAATAGAAGATTGTGTCATAATATATCACAAACGGCCACTAACGTACTTAAAACGAGCCAAACGACAAAATTGGCACGCGCAAGTGCGGAAACGGCAAAAAGGGGCACACGCGTACGCGCGGAACGGCAAACGGGACGGCCAAATCTGCCATCTCAAACCGTTTTGGTCAAAAGTTAGGCTAGGAATGTCGGATCAAAGTGAAAAAGATACCGTTTCGAAGTTATGAGATAGGGCTACAATTTTTATGAAGACACCTTAATCTAGATCTGAATCAAAGCAGGCCGAAATCGTGGAAGACGGTACCAGAAGTTTACGTCTTAGGGTGACGAACAGGGTTGTTTGCTGGACCATAACTCCCAGCTCACAACTCTAAATCAGAAAATTCCAAAGGAATTGGAAAGCTGAGACATAAGGTTAAAACTTTGATGTTTTGGCCAAGACCTGAATCCACTCAAAACAGAACGAAAATCGAGTGCCAAAGTACCTGTCAGAACTGTCCAGATACAAGGCAGTTCTGACGATCACTTTTAGTTCGGTCATAACAGGAGCTACGGAACTTGGATTTTGACGTACTTTATACCGTTTCGAAGCTGAGACCAAGATCTAAATTTCATATGAAGGGATCAGCACCCAATTCGCAAGGTATCAAAACGGAAAAACCCACGGTCAGAAGCTGAAATTCCAAACGTACACCAAGTAATGTCTAAAACAGGCCTGAGGTTTTTGTCCATAACTCAGAGTACACTAATCCATTTGACCTGAGATTTTACAGGTATATTCAGGACGCAAGGGGCTACAATGTTGAAGAAGACCACTCAATCTAGTTTCGAGTATAACTCGGTCAAAATGCAGTACAATATCCCAGAACTGCAAAACAGGTTCACAAAACGTAGTCTAGCGTAAACATCATAACTTAGCCTACACAAGTCTAAATCCAGAAATTCCAAAGCCATATGAAAGCTTAGAAACAGGGATACATTTCATCAGAAGACCACAACCATCAATTCGGAAGCATTCGTAGCCAAAACAACCAATTACAATCACAGTTTTCCAATTCTGGGTAAACCAGAACAGCAATAGTAATTTCGACTTATCTCACTCTACACTACTCCGATTGATCTGAAATTTTCTAGACACCTTTAAAACATCATTACCTACAACTTTCACGTTTTAAGCCAAGGCCAATTCGGCCTCTAACCATGAGATACAAAATCGGACAGAATTGGGGATATAAAACCCTAACTTTCTCAAATTCCTTCCAAACCAGAAATTGGGTGCAATTAATCACTTGTTCCACCTCCTAGAGTTATTATATACCATTTCCCATTATCATAGATAACCATACCATCATGCTTATATTAAAACAGAAAATTTCCAAAAATAATAAAACTTCATCACTACAACCACAAATCAAGAAATAAACCATAACTTTGCATCTTATGCTACCACTAAGTATGATTTAAGCATCAATTAAAGGACGAGGGTGATTCTTCACAACTTACCTTAAGAACAAGAGAGAGAGAGTTATTGACCACCTTAACTTTCCAAACAAATCCACAAAACAACTCACAACCACCACTTGAAGGTGTTTTATGGAGCAAAATCAAGGTTGGATGTTTGGTTTTGATGATTTGGAACAAGATTGAAGTGTTTCTTCCTTGTGCTTGGAGTAAGAGAGAGAGAAAGAGAAGAAGAGAGGGCCGACTCTTATGGAGGAATTTTTGATAATTTTTGGGTCAAATTTTTTAGATATTTAAGCAAAATGGTAAAAGTATGAATAGTAAGTCAAATTGTAAGAGTTAATCTTATGGTGACACTTGTCACCTTATTTAATGCATCTCTATCACTTTGTCTCTCTCCACTCTCATCCATATAACAACCTTCAATTATCTCATAACACCCGGTAAATAAAATCCAGTATCCAAAACTTAACCTAGTTGGCCGAATTTTTCCGAACTTTTCGCACTAGCGGGTCCCACGTCCGTTATATATCCTTAATTTCTCAAAAACTAACGGATACTAGAAAAATCATCTAAAACCTATATTTACTCATAAAAGTTATCTGGGGAATTTTTCTAATAACGAAAACGTGGAAAAAGGCGGGCGATAAATAAAACTCCACTTAAGCTTTCTAATATTGTAACACTAGCGGTTTGCTAATCCAGAGTTTGCCAACCATTTTCAAACTTGTTAAACCTCTGTAAACTATAACGAATCCTATTTTTACTTGTGCCAAAACACACACTAGAATACCGCATATAAACTATAGCCCGAGCTTACGAATAATACATAAACTAGGGTTTTATCATAAGCAAGTTAGGGTTTTCAATCTTAGCCGAGATCAGGGTTTCTCCCTAGCCCTAAAACCTTAATTTAACCGTACAAAATAATGAATAACCCTAATCTCAGCGTACGAACGGACTAGGTCCTCACAGAGGGTCCTTATACAAACCACCAAAACAAAAACAAAAACAAACATACAATAAGTCCAACTATTACAATCAAACCTAACTACGCTAGTGTGTGTGCCAAAAGTCCCCGCGTCGGCCCCTGCTAAGGAAAACAAAAGGAATGGGGTAAGCTATATGCTTAGTAAGTAAACAGGGGCAAAAGCGTAAATTTCATGTAACAACAGTGACATAGTAAGAGTAAAGCAAAAGCAGAAAAGTAACATCACATAATAAGGATACAGGTGGCTCCAAAGCCAATTCATATGCCATGCGTGATCTCCTGCCGACACTCCGTCGACACACTTAATGGTCCATAGAACTTCACTTGTACACCCACCGACACCTTATCACTCTCACTGGCCAATCACCTCACAAACTTGCCTGGGCGAACGAAATCACAAACTTGAGCTTGAGTCACAAGCTCGGGTCACAAACTTGGTCCACATACTCGGTGAACCGGATTCACAAACTTGGTGACCTCCAACCAGGTTGGACTGACTTCGACCAAGCCCTAACCGGCTCGAATAGTCCATCTAGGTCAAGAGCTCGCCCCAAACTCACAAACTTCACAAAATTATTCAAAATCACCCCGAGCCACAAGCTCAAGGGGTTTAGTTCCAAAATGATTCACATACATATGTCATGTACAAATATGTGCGTAAATTCGGGTTTAGAGCGAGTGCGATAAAGTACACCCTCGCCTAAGTACCCTCTTCATACATGTCGAAACACATAAGCAACTAACACATAAGAGCGGCCTGAATACTTACTCAAAATACAAAAGTAGTACAAAAGTGGAAATCACTTCGTGTGTTGGCTAGTAGTGGGCCCCACCGGCTCCGCCTAGCTCACCACTGTCTGAAATAGAAGATTTTATCACATTATATCACAAACGGCTACTAACAGACCCAAAATAAGCAAAACGGCAAAAGCCGACACACGCAAGTACGAAAACGGCAAAATTGTCACATGCAAGTGTGCGGAACGGCAAAAGGAAACGGCCAAATCTGCCATCTCAAACCGTTTTGATCAAAGATTAGGCTAGGAAAGTCGGATCAAAGTGAGCGAGATACTGTTTTGAAGCTATGAGAAAGGGCTACAAATCTCCTGAAGAAAACTTTAATCTAGATCTGAATGGAAGCAGGTCAAAATTGTAGAAAACAATACCAGAAATTTACGTCTTAGGGTGACGAACAGGGTTGTTTGCTGGACCATAACACCCAGCTCACAAATCCAAATCATGAAATTCCAAAGGCATTAGAAAGCTGAGACCTAAGACTAAAACTTTGATGTTTTGACCAAGACCTGAATCCACTCAGAACAGAACAAAAATTGAGTGTCAAAATACCCGTCAGAACTGTCCAGATACAAGGCAGTTCTGACGATCGATCTTGTTTGGGTAATAACGGAAGCTACGGAACTTGGATTTTGACGCACTTTATACCATTTCGAAGCCAAAACCAAGATCTACATTTATGATGAAGGATTCACCACCTAGATCGTACGGTATTAAAACCGAAAAATCACGGGCCGAAGCTAAACTAAAAACGCACAGAACCTGATGTTCAAAACAGGCTTGAGTATTTCATCTATTACTCATGATACCCTAATCCGTTTGACCTGAAATTTTACAGGCATATTCAAGACTTAAGGGTCTACAATGTTGAAGAAGGCCACTCAGTCCAATTTCGAGTGTAACTACGTCAAAAATGTCACATACTACACCAGAATCGCAAAACAGGTTCACAAACCGTATTCTAATACAAACATCATAAAACAGCCTACATAAGTCCAAATCCAGAAATTCCAAAGCCATATGAAAGCTTAGAAACAGGAATACATTTCACTAGAAGACCAGAACAACCAATTCTGAAGCATTCCAAACCAAAATAACCAATTACAATCGCAGTTCTCAGGTTCGGGTAGAAACAGGACTGCCAGGGTAAATCCATCTTTTCTCATTCTACACTACTCCGATTGACCTGAAATTTTGTAGGCACCTCTAAAATGTCATTTCCTACAACTTTCATGTTTTAATCCAAGACCAATTCGGCCTCTAACTAGGAGATACAAAACCGGACAGAATTGAAGAACAATGAAACCCTAATTCCCAATTTCTCTTCCAAAACAGAAATTTCTTGCAATTAACTACCATTCACACCAACTAGCTTCATTCTCAATCATTTCCAATCATCATACATAGCCACATAATATTAATCATATGCAACCAGCAAAAATCCCAAATAAATAGAATACTTCATCAATCTTAACTAAAATCAGAAAATAGTCCACCAAATCACACTTATAACAACCACAAGTCATTAATTAAGCATCTTTAGATAGAAGAGAGGGGTTCCATAGTCACTCACCTTAGAACCAAAGAAGAGAGACCACTTAGCACCTTAAGCTTCCAAACAACTTCACCACACAACTCACTATCACTCACTTAATGATTTCTATGGAACAAAAACAAGGTTAAGTGGTTGTATTCTTGGATTTGAGCAAGAGAGAATCAAGAAGTTGAAGAGGTTTTCTTTCTCCTTTCTTGAGAGAGAGGTTCGGCCAAGCTTAGAGAAGAAATGAGGAATTTTTGGTGATTTTTATGGTTTATTTAGTCAATGGTAAGACAATGAATAGTAGTCTTACTTAAGGACTAATCCAAGGGTGACACTTGTCACCTCCATTAATGCAAGTCTATCACTTTGTTCCCTCTCACTCTAATCCATAAAGTATCCTCTAATTATCTCTTAGCACACCCGATAAATTAAACCCATTATCCGAAACTTAACCTAATCGGCCGAATTTTTCCGAACTTACCGCACTAGTGGGTCCCACGTCCGATATACGTTCTTAATTTCTCAAAAACTAACCGATACTAGAAAAATCATCTAAAACCCATATTTACTCATAAAAATTATCCTGGGAATTTTTCTAATAAAGAAAATGTGGAAAAAGACGGGCGATAAATAAAACTCCACTTAAGCTTTCTAATATTGTAACACTAGAGGTTTGCTAATCCAGAGTTTGCCAACCATTTTCAAACTTGTTAAACCTCTGTAAACTATAACGAATCCTATTTTTTCTTGTGCTAAAACAGACACTAGAATACCGCATAAACTAGGGTTTTATCATAAGTAAAGTCAGGGTTTTCAATCTTAGCCGAGTTTAGGGTTTCTCCTTAGCCCTAAAACCTTAATATCAACTTACGAACGGGCTGGGGCCTCACAATCTCCCCCACTTAGGACAATTTCGTCCTCGAAATTGCAATCAACGAGCTAAGGGTTGGAATACCCGAAATAATCAAAAGATCAAAAGGTGTACAAATATATACAAGTCACCAAAATGTTCACAATATAATGCTCCATATACACCAAGAGATATTTCAAGTTAGACAAAGTCAAGTGCAGTAAGTACTATATATGTAGGTATTAACATACCACAAATAAATGACATGTAGGGACAATGCAAGGGCAAAATGAAAGAAACGCGACTTGTCGTGCCACACTCAGTGAAACCACCCCCGTCCGGTTTCTTGCTCCACTTCCCAAGGTGCCCGTTGATATCTTGTACTCACTCTAGCTAGACAAAGCCTGTTCATGTTCCCAAAATGCTAGTCTCAAGTACTTAGCAGCGCCTAAACTCTGGAGTACTCAGGCAAAAGAATCTGAAATAAAACAGTTCACATCTCGAGCTGCAGTCCCAAGAGTAAACTATCTACAATCGAAATTCCTACCTGACGTACCTATCTATGGTCCTCAGATACCATGAGAAAGGTTTAAGGCCAATAACATTTATGATCCATAACTTATGCTCGAACGAACACTTAGTCCTTCATACTTAGTCGCCACTTCATCCGGGCTCACTCTGCGCAGAGACCACGCGAAGCAGCTACAGGTTTTATCCCTCAATTGCTTAACTTTCAAATCAAATCAAATCCCACAGTCCGGCATCCTAAACTTTAGCCTAGGATACACTACAGAGATCTGATACCAACTATGACGACCCCACTTTTCCCAAGGGCGAACCCAAGGGTATCGGCGGGCCGCCTGCCTAGCTCGCGCCAGGACTCAAAACTTAAAACAATAAAAGCCAGAAAATTCAAAAGAGTTCTAGATACAATCCCAAAAGAGTTATAATTACATTCTCCAAAAGTACCTGCTTACACTATTACATCCTTATATTTACCACCAAAACCAAAATGTAGACCCTAAGGAGGGTCCTTATACAAACCACCAAAACAAAAACAAAAACAAACATACTATAAGTCCAACTATTACAATCAAACCTAACTATGCTAGTGTGTGTGCCAAAAGTCCCCGCGTCGGCCCCTGCTAAGGAAAACAAAAGGAATGGGGTAAGCTATATGCTTAGTAAGTAAACAGGGGCAAAAGCGTAAATTTCACGTAACAACAGTGACATAGTAAGAGTAAAGCAAAAGCAGAAAAGTAACATCACATAATAAGGATACAGGTGGCTCCAAAGCCAATTCATATGCCATGCGTGATCTCCTGCCGACACTCCGTCGACACACTTAATGGTCCGTAGAACTTCACTTATACACCCACCGACACCTTATCACCCTTACTGGCCAGTCACCTCACAAACTTGCCCGGGCGAACGAAATCACAAACTTGAGCTTGAGTCACAAGCTCGGGTCACAAACTTGGTCCACATATTCGATGAACCGGATTCACAAACTTGGTGACCTCCAACCAGGTTGGACTGACTTCGACCAAGCCCTAACCGGCTCGAATAGTCCATCTAGGTCAAGAGCTCGCCCCAAACTCACAAATTTCACAAAATTATTCAAAATCACCCCGAGCCACAAGCTCAAGGGGTTTAGTTCCAAAATGATTCACATACATATGTCATGTACAAATATGTGCGTAAATTCGGGTTTAAAGCGAGTGCGATAAAGTACACCCTCGCCTAAGTACCCTCTTCATACATGTCGAAACACATAAGCAACTAACACATAAGAGCGGCCTGAATACTTATTCAAAATACAAAAGTGGAAATCACTTCGTGTGTTGGCTAGTAGTGGGCCCCACCGGCTCCGCCTAGCTCACTACTGTCTGAAATAGAAGATTTTATCACATTATATCACAAACGGCTACTAACAGACCCAAAACAAGCAAAACGGCAAAAGCCGACACACGCAAGTACGGAAACGGCAAAATTGGCAAATGCAAGTGCGCGGAACGGCAAAAGGAAACGGCCAAATCTGCCATCTCAAACCGTTTTGATCAAAGATTAGGCTAGGAAAGTCGGATCAAAGTGAGCGAGATACTGTTTTGAAGCTATGAGAAAGGGCTACAAATCTCCTGAAGAAACTTTAATCTAGATCTTAATGGAAGCAGGTCAAAATTGTAGAAAACTATACCAGAAATTTACGTCTTAGGGTGACGAACAGGGTTGTTTGCTGGGCCATAACACCCAGCTCACAAATTCAAATCATGAAATTCCAAAGGCATTAGAAAGCTGAGACCTAAGACTAAAACTTTGATGTTTTGACCAAGACCTGAATCCACTCAAAACAGAACAAAAATTGAGTGTCAAAATACCCGTCAGAACTCTCCAGATACAAGGTAGTTCTGACGATTGATCTTGTTTGGGTCATAACGGAAGCTACGGAACTTGGATTTCGACGAACTTTATACCGTTTCGAAGCCAAAACCAAGATCTACATTTCTTATGAAGGATTAACCACCCAGATCGTACGGTATCAAAACCGAAAAGTCACGGGCAGAAGCTAAACTAAAAACGCACAGAACCTGATGTTCAAAACAGGCTTGAGTATTTCATCTATTACTCATGATACCCTAATCCGTTTGACCTGAAATTTTACAGGCATATTCAAGACTTAAGGGTCTACAATGTTGAAGAAGGCCACTCAGTCCAATTTCGAGTGTAACTACGTCAAAAATGTCACATACTACACCAGAATCGCAAAACAGGTTCACAAACCGTATTCTAGTACAAACATCATAAAACAGCCTACATAAGTCCAAATCCAGAAATTCCAAAGCCATATGAAAGCTTAGAAACAGGAATACATTTCACTAGAAGACCAGAACAACCAATTCTGAAGCATTCCAAACCAAAATAACCAATTACAATCGCAGTTCTCAGGTTCGGGTAGAAACAGGACTGCCAGGGTAAATCCATCTTTTCTCATTCTACACTACTCCGATTGACCTGAAATTTTGTAGGCACCTCTAAAATGTCATTTCCTACAACTTTAATGTTTTAATCCAAGACCAATTCGGCCTCTAACTAGGAGATACAAAACCGAACAGAATTGAAGAACAATGAAACCCTAATTCCCAATTTCTCTTCCAAAACAGAAATTTCTTGCAATTAACTACCATTCACACCAACTAGCTTCATTCTCAATCATTTCCAATCATCATACATAGCCACATAATATTAATCATATGCAACCAGCAAAAATCCCAAATAAATAGAATACTTCATCAATCTTAACTAAAATCAGGAAATAGTCCACCAAATCACACTTATAACAACCACAAGTCATTAATTAAGCATCTTTAGATAGAAGAGAGGGGTTCCATAGTCACTCACCTTAGAACCAAAGAAGAGAGACCACTTAGCACCTTAAGCTTCCAAACAACTTCACCACACAACTCACTATCACTCACTTAATGATTTCTATGGAACAAAAACAAGGTTAAGTGGTTGTATTCTTGGATTTGAGCAAGAGAGAATCAAGAAGTTGAAGAGGTTTTCTTTCTCCTTTCTTGAGAGAGAGGTTCGGCCAAGCTTAGAGAAGAAATGAGGAATTTTTGGTGATTTTTATGGTTTATTTAGTCAATGGTAAGACAATGAATAGTAGTCTTACTTAAGGACTAATCCAAGGGTGACACTTGTCACCTCCATTAATGCAAGTCTATCACTTTGTTCCCTCTCACTCTAATCCATAAAGTATCCTCTAATTATCTCTTAGCACACCCGATAAATTAAACCCATTATCCGAAACTTAACCTAATCGGCCGAATTTTTCCGAACTTACCGCACTAGTGGGTCCCACGTCCGATATACGTTCTTAATTTCTCAAAAACTAACCGATACTAGAAAAATCATCTAAAACCCATATTTACTCATAAAAATTATCCTGGGAATTTTTCTAATAAAGAAAATGTGGAAAAAGACGGGCGATAAATAAAACTCCACTTAAGCTTTCTAATATTGTAACACTAGAGGTTTGCTAATCCAGAGTTTGCCAACCATTTTCAAACTTGTTAAACCTCTGTAAACTATAACGAATCCTATTTTTTCTTGTGCTAAAACAGACACTAGAATACCGCATAAACTAGGGTTTTATCATAAGTAAAGTCAGGGTTTTCAATCTTAGCCGAGTTTAGGGTTTCTCCTTAGCCCTAAAACCTTAATATCAACTTACGAACGGGCTGGGGCCTCACAATCTCCCCCACTTAGGACAATTTCGTCCTCGAAATTGCAATCAACGAGCTAAGGGTTGGAATACCCGAAATAATCAAAAGATCAAAAGGTGTACAAATATATACAAGTCACCAAAATGTTCACAATATAATGCTCCATATACACCAAGAGATATTTCAAGTTAGACAAAGTCAAGTGCAGTAAGTACTATATATGTAGGTATTAACATACCACAAATAAATGACATGTAGGGACAATGCAAGGGCAAAATGAAAGAAACGCGACTTGTCGTGCCACACTCAGTGAAACCACCCCCGTCCGGTTTCTTGCTCCACTTCCCAAGGTGCCCGTTGATATCTTGTACTCACTCTAGCTAGACAAAGCCTGTTCATGTTCCCAAAATGCTAGTCTCAAGTACTTAGCAGCGCCTAAACTCTGGAGTACTCAGGCAAAAGAATCTGAAATAAAACAGTTCACATCTCGAGCTGCAGTCCCAAGAGTAAACTATCTACAATCGAAATTCCTACCTGACGTACCTATCTATGGTCCTCAGATACCATGAGAAAGGTTTAAGGCCAATAACATTTATGATCCATAACTTATGCTCGAACGAACACTTAGTCCTTCATACTTAGTCGCCACTTCATCCGGGCTCACTCTGCGCAGAGACCACGCGAAGCAGCTACAGGTTTTATCCCTCAATTGCTTAACTTTCAAATCAAATCAAATCCCACAGTCCGGCATCCTAAACTTTAGCCTAGGATACACTACAGAGATCTGATACCAACTATGACGACCCCACTTTTCCCAAGGGCGAACCCAAGGGTATCGGCGGGCCGCCTGCCTAGCTCGCGCCAGGACTCAAAACTTAAAACAATAAAAGCCAGAAAATTCAAAAGAGTTCTAGATACAATCCCAAAAGAGTTATAATTACATTCTCCAAAAGTACCTGCTTACACTATTACATCCTTATATTTACCACCAAAACCAAAATGTAGACCCTAAGGAGGGTCCTTATACAAACCACCAAAACAAAAACAAAAACAAACATACTATAAGTCCAACTATTACAATCAAACCTAACTATGCTAGTGTGTGTGCCAAAAGTCCCCGCGTCGGCCCCTGCTAAGGAAAACAAAAGGAATGGGGTAAGCTATATGCTTAGTAAGTAAACAGGGGCAAAAGCGTAAATTTCACGTAACAACAGTGACATAGTAAGAGTAAAGCAAAAGCAGAAAAGTAACATCACATAATAAGGATACAGGTGGCTCCAAAGCCAATTCATATGCCATGCGTGATCTCCTGCCGACACTCCGTCGACACACTTAATGGTCCGTAGAACTTCACTTATACACCCACCGACACCTTATCACCCTTACTGGCCAGTCACCTCACAAACTTGCCCGGGCGAACGAAATCACAAACTTGAGCTTGAGTCACAAGCTCGGGTCACAAACTTGGTCCACATATTCGATGAACCGGATTCACAAACTTGGTGACCTCCAACCAGGTTGGACTGACTTCGACCAAGCCCTAACCGGCTCGAATAGTCCATCTAGGTCAAGAGCTCGCCCCAAACTCACAAATTTCACAAAATTATTCAAAATCACCCCGAGCCACAAGCTCAAGGGGTTTAGTTCCAAAATGATTCACATACATATGTCATGTACAAATATGTGCGTAAATTCGGGTTTAAAGCGAGTGCGATAAAGTACACCCTCGCCTAAGTACCCTCTTCATACATGTCGAAACACATAAGCAACTAACACATAAGAGCGGCCTGAATACTTATTCAAAATACAAAAGTGGAAATCACTTCGTGTGTTGGCTAGTAGTGGGCCCCACCGGCTCCGCCTAGCTCACTACTGTCTGAAATAGAAGATTTTATCACATTATATCACAAACGGCTACTAACAGACCCAAAACAAGCAAAACGGCAAAAGCCGACACACGCAAGTACGGAAACGGCAAAATTGGCAAATGCAAGTGCGCGGAACGGCAAAAGGAAACGGCCAAATCTGCCATCTCAAACCGTTTTGATCAAAGATTAGGCTAGGAAAGTCGGATCAAAGTGAGCGAGATACTGTTTTGAAGCTATGAGAAAGGGCTACAAATCTCCTGAAGAAACTTTAATCTAGATCTTAATGGAAGCAGGTCAAAATTGTAGAAAACTATACCAGAAATTTACGTCTTAGGGTGACGAACAGGGTTGTTTGCTGGGCCATAACACCCAGCTCACAAATTCAAATCATGAAATTCCAAAGGCATTAGAAAGCTGAGACCTAAGACTAAAACTTTGATGTTTTGACCAAGACCTGAATCCACTCAAAACAGAACAAAAATTGAGTGTCAAAATACCCGTCAGAACTCTCCAGATACAAGGTAGTTCTGACGATTGATCTTGTTTGGGTCATAACGGAAGCTACGGAACTTGGATTTCGACGAACTTTATACCGTTTCGAAGCCAAAACCAAGATCTACATTTCTTATGAAGGATTAACCACCCAGATCGTACGGTATCAAAACCGAAAAGTCACGGGCAGAAGCTAAACTAAAAACGCACAGAACCTGATGTTCAAAACAGGCTTGAGTATTTCATCTATTACTCATGATACCCTAATCCGTTTGACCTGAAATTTTACAGGCATATTCAAGACTTAAGGGTCTACAATGTTGAAGAAGGCCACTCAGTCCAATTTCGAGTGTAACTACGTCAAAAATGTCACATACTACACCAGAATCGCAAAACAGGTTCACAAACCGTATTCTAGTAAAAACATCATAAAACAGCCTACATAAGTCCAAATCCAGAAATTCCAAAGCCATATGAAAGCTTAGAAACAGGAATACATTTCACTAGAAGACCAGAACAACCAATTCTGAAGCATTCCAAACCAAAATAACCAATTACAATCGCAGTTCTCAGGTTCGGGTAGAAACAGGACTGCCAGGGTAAATCCATCTTTTCTCATTCTACACTACTCCGATTGACCTGAAATTTTGTAGGCACCTCTAAAATGTCATTTCCTACAACTTTAATGTTTTAATCCAAGACCAATTCGGCCTCTAACTAGGAGATACAAAACCGAACAGAATTGAAGAACAATGAAACCCTAATTCCCAATTTCTCTTCCAAAACAGAAATTTCTTGCAATTAACTACCATTCACACCAACTAGCTTCATTCTCAATCATTTCCAATCATCATACATAGCCACATAATATTAATCATATGCAACCAGCAAAAATCCCAAATAAATAGAATACTTCATCAATCTTAACTAAAATCAGGAAATAGTCCACCAAATCACACTTATAACAACCACAAGTCATTAATTAAGCATCTTTAGATAGAAGAGAGGGGTTCCATAGTCACTCACCTTAGAACCAAAGAAGAGAGACCACTTAGCACCTTAAGCTTCCAAACAACTTCACCACACAACTCACTATCACTCACTTAATGATTTCTATGGAACAAAAACAAGGTTAAGTGGTTGTATTCTTGGATTTGAGCAAGAGAGAATCAAGAAGTTGAAGAGGTTTTCTTTCTCCTTTCTTGAGAGAGAGGTTCGGCCAAGCTTAGAGAAGAAATGAGGAATTTTTGGTGATTTTTATGGTTTATTTAGTCAATGGTAAGACAATGAATAGTAGTCTTACTTAAGGACTAATCCAAGGATGACACTTGTCACCTCCATTAATGCAAGTCTATCACTTTGTTCCCTCTCACTCTAATCCATAAAGTATCCTCTAATTATCTCTTAGCACACCCGATAAATTAAACCCAGTATCCGAAACTTAACCTAATCGGCCGAATTTTTCCGAACTTACTGCACTAGTGGGTCCCACGTCCGATATACGTTCTTAATTTCTCAAAAACTAACCGATACTAGAAAAATCATCTAAAACCCATATTTACTCATAAAAATTATCCTGGGAATTTTTCTAATAAAGAAAATGTGGAAAAAGGCGGGCGATAAATAAAACTCCACTTAAGCTTTCTAATATTGTAACACTAGAGGTTTGCTAATCCAGAGTTTGCCAACCATTTTCAAACTTGTTAAACCTCTGTAAACTATAACGAATCCTATTTTTTCTTGTGCTAAAACAGACACTAGAATACCGCATACACTAGGGTTTTATCATAAGCAAAGTCAGGGTTTTCAATCTTAGCCGAGCTTAGGGTTTCTCCTTAGCCCTAAAACCTTAATATCAACTTACGAACGGGCTGGGGCCTCACACAAAAGGCCTAATGAGATACCTTTTCTCAGTCACAAAAGCACCCCAAAATAAAATCAGTCACATTGATTGATAAATTGTAAATTGGGGCAACCTTGGTTTGAAAATGTCAACTGTGTCTAATTACATTCAATTTACATCTCAGTGAAAGCAAAATGTGCATTATTCTTGTTTGTTTTGAAATTTTGGAATAATACTTCAAGCGTTCGTTTCTCTATTCATACAGATTTTATCATTTGCTCTCCCATTTGAGCCTTTAAAAGAATAATTTCGTTTCAAATAAGAGCCTTAATGATCACTGCCCTATGTTGGAAAATTCTTAGAAATAAAAAAGGGAGTGGATTTTCAATGACCACTTCGATACTTTGGTTGTCATGAGGTGTAAGAATGATACTTTGGCCATCGTTTCTACAACCTAAACACCATTTTGCATCCTCATTTGAGCTAAAATTGGTGGTTCTTTTCGAGTGCACATATGATCGTACCCCACATTGGGGAATTTTGAAAAAAAAAAAGAAGGAAAAGGGGAAAGGGAACCGCGAATTGGGGAAATTTGATTCTACCTGGGTTTCAATTTTGAAAAGAAAAGAAAAGAGAAAAATGACAAGTTCTGTCCGGCGGATCACTTATGTTTCATAGATATGAACGAGCAAGAGTCTTCCTCAGCCAATTAATTCAGATACATGCAAGAAATTTCGCATTAATATAAGTTTTTTTTCAGAGTTATTGTAAGGAACGGAATAAAAGTCAGGCCCTCTTCTTTTCCAATCAAACATTCTACCCCTAGTTATCCTTTTTGAGCCTTCAGAATAAATTATTTCGTTTGACAACCCCTGAGAATCGTAAACCCCACACTGGGGCAAGTTTGAGTTGAAAAGGGAAAAACTTCAAGAAGTGAAAAGTAATAAAGCAACAAAGTCAAAAGAAAAGAGAAAAGAGAACCTCAATTCAAAAATAAACTGGGGCAAATTTTGTGAAAGTTCAAAAATGGCAGAAGGCCGAAAAATCGAAAGAAAATGAAAGAGAAAAAGCCTCAATTGAGCACAAACTCTGGCAAATTTTGATTTAACCCTAAAATAGGGTTGGCACAACAATGCGGTCTCAGATTACTTAAACCACTCTTGAAATCTGCCTTCAAGCCTTAACTTTTCTAAACACCCCACTTGACCGGTCCTATTACAAAAGCCGAAAGTCCTGACTTCTGTTCTTTGCAATGGCCCTGTCAAGATAAAATTTCTGATGCCGAAAAATTTTAGCTGTATTTTTGAATTGCTTAGGTATGGGGATGACGCTACTCACCATGTGAAAACTCACCAAGTTGAGGAAAGGAAAAAGAGGCAAAAAGCAAAGCAAGAAAAGTAAATGCAAGAAAATGCAGAAAATTCGACGCTGAAGTCCCTGGTGAATGATGAGAAGAATACAAACAAATTCTGAGATCTTTGAGTTTAAAATAGGGGCAATTTTGGAAAATGCGATCTTCGGTGCAATGTCCTTGAAAGTCTTATTCTTTAACTATTGTTTTCAAGCCACATTACAAGCTCATAAAGTCCATCGTTGACTTATCCTTCATGACAACCCAAAGTGAGGATTATGCTCATAAGAAATCCATCGATCACTCATGATCATAAGGGTATAACCAGTTTTTGCATGTTTAGCTATCGTTTCTACCCATTTGTTGCAAGCTTAAAACTTATATGTTGACTCAATTTTTTTAAGAATTAAGGGTGACAAACTATTTGCTTTCATTAAGATGTGGTATTGAAAGGATTACATACCATTTGGGCACAAGAATAAGACAAATCTTGACCTCCCATTTCCAAATCAGACATAACGCCCACTTGATTGGTCCTGAAGATGAGCCAACTGGAAATGGTGACCCATTACCCAAAACACAGATGCTAAAAGTGAGGAAGAAATCTTCTATAATTTGGTATTATTTCAAGAATTTCATCATGAAATTTTCTTTTAGGAAACATAGTTCTTATAGTGTTCAAATAAATGGAAAGTCATCCAAACAAGTTTTTGCAATTAAATGGCCCATACTGGGGCAAATTTTTGTTATGAGAATTCGTGAGAATAAGCCCACACAGGGGCAAATATTTTTGTAGTCCAATTGAGGATTTCGTCCAAGAATCAAAATAATGCATTTTTCAAATCAATTACGCTATTTCTTTTCACAAAAATTTGAGTGCATGTCATATTTTGGTAAGCCCCTGTGCAGGTATTCATAGTTGAAATCGACGAAAGAGCATCTGGTGATGTGGAAGGCCGATGCCGAAGAAAGAGAAGAAATAAGGGAAAAGTGCCCTACACTGGGGGCAAATTATTTTTGAAAAAAATTCTCTCGAAAAATCAGAAAAATTCAAAAGTCAAAAATCAAAAATCAAGTTCAAATTCTTGTTTCTTGGAAAATCAAATTTATTTTCTTGTTCCTTGACAAATTTCAATTTGATCTCAGCGCCCGCCGCGCACCCTTCCATTCCCCATTCTTGACAACCACATTGAATTCACTGACTTCAACCACCGTTAGCATCGAGTCTATCTCACTAACGTGTGCGTTTTCATTCCACCACCGTTAGCATCGAGTTTACCTCACTAACGTGTGTGTTTTATTCTATCTACGGCAGGCTCGGGTGCTATCCCACTGACCGGTTTTTAAGGCAGGCTTGGGTTCAATCCCACTGACCAATTTAGCGAATGACAGACTCGGGTACTATCCCACTGACCAAGTGAATGATCAAGCGAATGGCAGGCTCGGGTGCTATCCCACTGACCAAGTAAATGATCAAGCGAATGGCAGCCTCGGGTGCTATCCCACTGACCAAGAAAATGATCAAGTGAATGGCAGGCTCGGGTTCAATCCCACTGACCGATTCTCAAGGCAGGCTCGGGTATAATCTCACTAACCAATTTGCCAAGTGATTGACCAAGCAAATGGCAGGCTCGGGTGCTATCCCACTGACCAAGTAAATGATCAAGCGAATGGCAGGCTCGGGTGCTATCCCACTGACCAAGAAAATGATCGAGTGAGTGGCAGGCTCGGGTTCAATCCCACTGACCGATTCTCAAGGCAGGCTCGGGTATAATCCCACTGACCAATTTGCCAAGTGACTGACCAAGTGAAGGCAGGCTCGGGTATCATTCCACTGACTAACTAAATGAAGGCAGGCTCGGGTGTTATCCCGCTGACCAATTCATCACACTAGAGCAAATCTTCGGATAATTTTTCAAGCAAGTCTTACACAATCTCTTCATACATACCAGCATTTCTTTTACTCTGCCACTAGCCGTGGATCAGTCCCACTAGTGTGCACTTCATTTTTGCACTGCCACTAGCCGTTGGGTCAGTCCCACTAGTGCGCATTCTTTTATTTTGCCACTAGCCGTTAGGTCAGTCCCACTAGTGCGCATTTCTTTTATTCTGCCGCTAGCCGTTGGGTCAGTCCCACTAGTGCGCATTTCTTTTATTTCGCCACTAGCCGTTGGGTCAGTCCCACTAGTAAGCATTTCTTTTATTGCCGCTAAACATGGGTCAGTCCCACTAGCGTGCATTTTGTTTCCACTACCACTAGCCGTGGGTCAGTCCCACTAGTGTGCATTTCAGTTTCATTGCCACTAGCCGTGGGTCAATCCCACTAGTGTGCATTTCATTTTCATTTTCACTAAACATGGGTCTATCCCATTTACATTTCTGTTCGGATCTATCCTGTGGGTCTACCCCATTTACATTTCTGCCCGGGTCTATCCCGTGGGTCTATCCCCATTTACATTTTTGTGCGGGTCTATCCCATTTATATTTCCGTCCGGGTCTATCCCATTTACATTTCCGTCCGGGTCTATCCCATTTACATTTCCGTTCGGGTCTATCCCGTGGGTCTACCCCATTTACATTTCCGTCCGGGTCTATCCCGTGGGTCTATCCCATTTACATTTCCGTCCGGGTCTATCCCATTTACATTTTTGTTCGGGTCAGTCCCGTTTTAAATTCTTGTTCGGGTCAGTCCCGTTTTAAATTTCTGTTCGGGTCAGTCCCGTTTTAAATTTCTGTTCGGGTCAGTCCCGTTTTAAATTCCTGTTCGGGTCAATCCCGATTTTAAATTTCTCGTCCGAGTCAGTCTCATCAAAGGGGGCCAGTCCTCATTTCAACAAATCAACAGTCGTCGACTAGTTTGCAGGTAAGTATTTGGTGTCTACTTCTTTGTCTCAAGTTTTTCCAAAACTCAGACAAAGAGGGGCAAACTGTAGACACCAAATTTTTAGTGTACTTTCATCTACTATTTATTTTTATTTTTATTTGTCGTGTTAGTTTTATTTACTTTTAGTTTTTTATTTTTATTTTTAGCCATTTTAGCGTAGGATTTCTCGAAAAGGAAAAGCATTCACAAAAATATGCTTTAGTTATTTTAGATTTAAATTCATTGTTATTTAATTAAATTTAAAAAAAAAATTTTAAAAAAAGAAGGAAAACCCGATAGCGGGTTTTAGGCCATTTAAGAGGTTCTGAAAAAAAAAAAAAACCTCATGCACCATGCTGCACTGGATCCAAGCCCTTCCTCAACTTCATATCAGAAACCAGATACGCGCATGTATAAAAAAAGGGCAGCTGGCTCTTTCCTCGGATTTTCATTGGTTCCTCCAGAGGATTCTCAGTACAAGCGGGATCAAATGGGCAAGAGCAGGCGACATAAACCCATTTTTGGGGTTTGAAATCTGAGCCTTCGATCGTAGGTTTAGGTTTGGGGTTCCTTTAAATGCTTGAAGCCGCAGCTAAGAAAAGGGGGGATCAAGTGACGGCTAGGTTTTTTTGATAGAGATAGAAACTAAGAGAGTAAGAGAGGAAAGGGGCGGCTGGGCTGAGTAGAAACAACGGGCTGAAGCAGGAAAAAAAACTGAACAAGAAAAATCTGGAAAGTGAAAAGGAGAGAGGCTTCGGGCAAGCTGAAAAGAAAGGAACAAAGGAAGAAAGGTCTCGGCTTAGAAGGGAGCTTGAGAAAATGATCCTGCTTCGCGATTCTTCATCAGCGTCGGCGATTCATTTTTGGGTGGTCCGGCGGAGTTTGTTCATCTGTGAATCTTCGTGGTGATTTGGCTACATAAAACAGCAGAGGAGGTAAGGTGATGGTTTTCAGTTGGATTGTTCTACCCAGATAGCTTCTGCGTTTTTTGTTTGATTGGCGGATGATTGTTGTTTTACCATACTTTCTTCCTTATGCTCTCATTGCTGTTCATGTTTGTGTTTGCTGTACATTGTTTCTTTTTCTGTGGGCATTTTCTTTTGGTATTTAAGTTATGGAAATAAAAAGGCATAAGTGGCATGATTTTCGTCAGTTTGGAAACTGAATTGCATGATTATACGTTTGATAATGAAACCCAGAAGATCGCAGAGATCTCTTGCAGAAGATTTGCATGTTTAGATGATTGAACTTCTGTGTTTTTCATTGCTTAAGATCAAAGTTTAATGCCTGGTTCAGATTTTACTTGTGAGAAACTTGCACACTTGCACTGAAAACCAGAGGAATTGGAAGAAAAGCTTCATGTTTTTTTTTTATGTTTTGCTGTCTCTCTTCCAAAAACAGCCCACTGGTTGGGTTTTGCCGCATGATTCATTATCCAATGCTCATATTTGGGAGATAGAATTTGACGTTTGATGTTTGAGTTGAAGAATCCTGTCCAAATCTGTGTTATATGTTTAAATGTTCGCTGGATAGATGGGCTCCCGTAGCTTCAAAAAGCTTCGGCCAAGATGCCTGAATTCTGTTTGGAAATTCATATTCTTCAGCTCCACTCTATCCTAGATTTCCCTTGTTTGTATATTCAATCTTGTGTTGGATGATAGTTTATGAAATTTGGCCAGTGTTTAAGTTCGAATCTTTGTTTAAAAATCATTACACGCTTCTTAGGTTGTTCAATGGACTGAAGTTACAGAACAAAAAAAAATGAAGAAGAAAGCAAGCTTTTACGTAAGCTTTGCATGCAAAATCTTCCATGATTCGCAATTTAGCCCCTTCATCTCTGCCTGACTCCACTACGGCCCAAACAAATAGGAAATATCATTCAATTTGGTCCCTTTTTAACGTCAATTTCCTTCAACATGTTTTAATTTGTTTTTTGGGCAGATTGCTTAGGGATTTTAGGATGGATTTTGAGTACTTAATGCAGTTTTGATAAATTTTAGTTTTGATTTGGATCCTTAGTGGAATCTTGGATATTTTGTGATTTGAATGTAGCAAATTGATTTTTATTTATCTTTGTGGATTTTATGATTGATTTTTAGAGGTTTCGCCTTAAGGCTTTAATTTTAATTTTCTTCCTTTTAGACCCCTAATACTCAATAAATTAACCCCTCGAACTTCTTTGATTTTTACAAGCGAGTCTCTACTTGATTTAATTTCTTAAACATGGGTTGTTTGCTTCCTTTTAAGTGCCTTTGATTGATTCAATTTCACGATTAATTGTCAATTAAAGTGGTATCTTGACCTTTTTATTGTTTTGAAGCCATTGAGTCTTCATTTGCTTACCATTGCGAGGGAGGTATAACTTCTTTTATTTTTTGTTGCCTCCCCTATGTGATCCAACGTGCTAAGTGAGAATTGCATGTCTACTTTGTTTTTCCTTAATTCCTTTCATTTATTTCATTTACTTTTGCTTTTATTAAGTCATTCTTTTATTTAGTTATGGGGTATGTGTACACCTCTTGGCTTGTAATAGATAGGGCTTGGAGAGCATTTTTATTCACTTTTTCTCTTCCCCCTTTGTTTTAGTTAGCGAATGTAATAGGTTCATTAGCTTGATTGCTTGCTTTTGTTGCTACGTGTTAATTTGCTTTATTAGGCTTTTGCATTTAGTCGAGCATGCTAAGTGTTATGTGCTATGTGTTTATAGGTGATTGGCATGTCTATTTGCTTTCTATAGTCAAAGATGAATGTGATGGATGAGTGCGTCACCGTGGTTAGTCCAACGCTGGCCATGGTCTTTCCCCTCGAGCTCTCGCAAGTCCAATAGTTGTGAGAGAATTTTAGAAAAGGGCTAGTCCAATGCTAGACCCAATAGGCCGTCCCCTCTCGTTGGAACATACTTGCATGTCTCACTACATTTCATGCATTTTTCTTAGTTTTTTTTTTAACATTTGGCATGCCCCTCCAACCCTTTCCCTTTCATTTTAGGTTTTTGCATCCTCATGCTAGTTATAGGGTACATTTGCTTGAGAGTCCCCTTTCGGTAAGGGAAACGAGCGAGTGTGGCTACAAAATAGCCTTAGCACGCTAGTTCTTCCTTCTAATCAAAGGGAAAATTGAAATCGTGAAGTTAGGAGTCATTCCCGTACCCGATTTGATGCATTCCTCTAGGTTCATACGCTCTCATTTTTATCATATCACTTCCTCACCTTTTTTATCTACATTTTTCTCATTACTTTTATTTTTCTCACTCCACATGCCATGTTTGCACATTTTATTTCTTTTTCTACCGCTTTGTTTATTTTTCTACCTCACAAATTGCACCCAATTGCACTTATATGCACTTACTACCATTATACCATATTTTCATCCACTTGCACACAAACACCTTTATTTTCTCAATGGGCACACATGCACTTTTCTTACATTTGCACACTTGCACTTACATTTGTATTCTTATTTTATTTTATTTTGCATTCTTCTTACATTTTCACACTTGCACTCATATTTGGGTCTTCATTTGCATTACCCGTGACCTCTATGAGAGTTTTCCTTATTGGCCATCACAACTCATGTGGTTGGGGCCAAAAAGCCTCATAAAAGACATTTTAGATTTAGGATTGCGTTTTTCTGTTTTCATATCCATTAGTCATATCCAACATGCAACACATACTTTGGGTAGAAAAATTAGAAAAGAAGGGCTAAGTCACGCAACTAGCTTTGGCTAGGGTAAGGGAGTGCCGTAGGCTTTGCCTTTGCCTTCTCCCTTATCAAATGTGACCCCCGATCCCTTTCTTTGGTTACGTAGACCTAAAAATTCTTTAAAAAGGGTTTGTTTACTTTCCTTTCAAAAAAAATCATTTTGGGTGACTTGGTACACCCTAACTCTATACCAAATGCCGACTCCATTTTCCATTCAAAAACCCTTTTTGAACTATATTGTCTGGCCAAACCGTCGCATTTCACAATCCCACGGCCTTTTATTTTCACTTTCACACACGTTCACATACATATCCCACACACTACATTCACCACCAATCAAAAAGTGGGGCGCGACAGAGGTCACGGGTAATGCAAATGAAGACCCAAATATGAGTGCAAGTGTGAAAATGTAAGAAGAATGCAAAATAAAATAAAAATACAAATACAAATGTAAGTGCAAGTGTGCAAATGTAAGAAAAGTGCATGTGTGCAAATGTAAGAAAAGTGCATGTGTGCTAATTGAGCAAATAAAGGTGTTTGTGTGCAAGTGGATGAAAATATGGTATAATAGTAAGAAATGCATAAAAGTGCAACTGGGTGCAATTTGTGAGGAAGAAAATAAATAAGTGATAGGGAAAGAAAAATGTGCAAACATGGCATGTGGATTGAGAAAAAATATAAGTACTAAAAGAATGTGGATAAAGAAGGTGAGGAAGTGATATGATAAAAATGAGAGTGTATGAACCTAGAGGAATGCATCAAGTCGGGTACGGGAATGACTCCTAACTTTGTGATTTTAAATGTTCCCTTTAATAGAGGGAATATGAGCGTGCTAAGGCTAGAAAAAGCCAAACTCGTCCATATCCCATATCCAAAGGGTTTTTCCTAGTCTAATCAAGCAAATGTACTAGCCTAGGTCTAATGCTTAGATGAAATGCAAGTCTAATGTCATGTTTCATACAAAGAGGTAAGTAATATACATATAAGGGAAAATACGGGGAAAGGGATATACGTATAAGAAGGGATATGGGATAAAGGATGTACATAAGAAAGTGTCATGCAATATGGTACAAACCCTAAAAGGTGAAAAACATGCATGAAATGTGGTGATTCACACAAACATGATCTAGCGTCGGAGGTCCCTAAGGGTCTAGCATTGGACTAGCTCATATCTAACGCTCTCTCACAAGCATTGGACTTGTGAGGGCTCGAGGGGAAGGCCATGACTAGCATTGGACTAGCCACGGTAACGTGCATTTGCATTCACCATACATACAAGTAAATAGGCATAGTTAAAGCAAGTAAGCATGTGAGCACGTAATTCACATAACACATAAGCATGCATATCTAGATGCTAGATCCTAGGAAAGCGATAACACATAGCAAATAAGCATGCAAATCACACAGGGCAAATAAAGCAAAGGGAGCCCTATCTATTACATTAGGGAGGCCCTACTACAATCTAAGGGGGGAAGAAATAAAATGAAGTAATAAAATAAATACCTAACTATTACATCTTTGGCATTCAAGTGCCTTTCAAATGATAGATATACAAAGCTAAAGCCAATAAAGCAAATAAATAAATAAATGAAATAAATAAATAAACATCGAAGAGGCATGCAATTAAACACGTAAAGTCACATAGGACACGTAGGGTCAAATAAAATAAGAAATAAGGGAAAGGGTGTACCTCCCTTGAGTTGGGCCCCTAATGGAGTGAAACTACTTATTTACCCACCAAAAACAAAGAAAGGGTCAAGGCACCATTTTAATTAATAAGTAATCACAAAAGATAAATAAATAAACATGAAATTGAATCAATTAAATCATGTAGACAACCCACATTTAAGAAGTCAAAAGAAGAAAGGACTTGATTGCAAAAAATTGACCAAATTTTGAGGCCAAAATTAAAGAAAAATAAAGTTCAAGGACTCATTTGCAATTAAAGTAAGGACCCAATTGAATGAAATTGAAAGTTTGTAGGGCCATAGAGAGAATATCCGAAAGTTAGGGGACTGAAATGAAATTTCATCATCAGGCTTCTTGACTTAACAGGCCATTGGGCCCTTTTCTTTATTTGTTTGGGCTGAAACCCTCCTAGCCCAAACCAAAAACCCACAAATAATGAACTAAAAACCTATTAGCCAAACCTCACCAAACAAACCTTTAACCCAAACTACTCATATCACAATAACCCAATAAGATAAAAAAACCATTAAAACAAATTAAGGTTTAATTATATCTCCAAATCACAGAAATAAGATGTTTTAGAAATGCACTTAAAATATGAAAAGAAGATGAACACTCGATAGAGGAGCGAATGGTTCAGTTACAGAAAATTCTGGGCGATAGTGCAATTAGACAAAAGGTGGGGGCTAAAATAAAAATTCAGAAATTATCATGCATCTTGCCCGAAGCTCTCTTGCAGCTTTCTTCTACATTCTTTCTTCTGTAACTCACCCTAGGAACCACACGAAACAGATTCATCTTGGCGACTCCAAGCAAACAAAACCCCTTTAACAAATTCAACTCCCCCCTTGATTAACACAACTCAATCCTGACTATTAAACCACTAAAGATCAAAAAGAACATCAGCTACCATTTAGTCTTTATTCGCAGGAGAAAAACATCTAAATGGCACCCCTTTTTCCTTAAACAGAGGGGTTCATACCCAGGGAAGAATAGGACAAAGAAAAACCGAAACGTTGCAAAAAATAAGCACATATGAATCCCTCAAAACTCTGCTTTCTACCATTGAACTTGCTGACCATGTCATTTTCCTCACACACAAAATGCAGCAAAGTCATCTTTCAAGTATAATTTTCAATCCGGCATTTCATCGAACAGGTCAGGGGTATTAAAAATTTCGCCAATTCTTTGTTCAATTTGAAGTTAATCAGGCCCAAAATTTATCAGAAATGAAACCATTCAGCTCAATCAACGTATACAGCATGAGTAATCAAAAATGAAGCCAATTAACAGGAGAATTGCACCAAATGAAATCACGGAAAACCTATTTCAAAACTGGACAAGAGCTGAAATTTAAAAAGGAAAAAACCGATAGCTTACCGTGCTCTTGCTTGATGAAATTGGCCGGTGATGATGGTGGGTTCGGATCAGTGGCAGCGGCTATGCGCGGCGGCAGTATTCCTTTCTCCAGTTTTTCTTTCTCAGCCGTTGTGTCGCTACTGCCGTTGCTTTTTCTTGTTTCCGTTTCACCTTTGGCCGAAGGACCCTTTTCCTTCCTCTGTTCCTTAGTCCACCGCCTCTTTGGACTTTCTTTTGCTTTGCTCTTTCGGCCGAAGCCTCTCCTGCCTTGCGAATCTCTCCTTCCAATCTTCCTCGCTCTCTGTTTCTAGTTCTCTCCTTTTGTCGAAGACCTCTCTCGATTCTCCCTATCTCTCACTCTACCTCCCATACACAGCTCTTCCTTTTGTTTGATCCTGAAACTCCTTTCGATCTTCTCCCCCAACTTCCCCCAGCTTTCCCCTGCGTTTTTCTCCTCTAGCCGCTCCTCCCTCTCTCGGCTCTCTTTTTCTTTTGTTCCTTTCTTTCCATTTTTCCTCCAACCAGGCCCTTCTCCTTTGCTCTCTTTTTTTTTTCAATTCTCTTGGTCTCCCCCTCCTTTTGTGTTTGTGGCTGTTTCCATTTTTAAAGGCACCTCCAAAGACTAAACCTAATATGAAGGGCCAAGATTTCAAACCCCAAAGTAGGCTTATGTGTCTTATTCTTGTCCCTTTTATTGATTTTTCCTTTTTTCTTTTTTTTTCTTTTTCCCCTTTTTTTCCGAAAATTTAGTGCAAAAAACTCTTAATTCAATTAAAGTAAGACAAGAGACACGAATCAAAACAAAAAAAATCAAATAAAATAAAAACCCAGAATTAAACAAAAAAATTAAATGATTAAATGATTAAAGTTTAATAAAATGATAAAATAACTTAAAATAAAAGACTAAAAGTAAATGAAATTAATCAAAAAATAAAAATACCAGTAAACAAAAATACCTTAAAATTTTGGTGTCTACAGTTTGCCCCTTTTTGTCTGAGTTTTGGAAAAACTTGAGACAAAGAAGTAGACACCAAATACTCACCTGTACTATTTGGCTGCGAATGATCCGAACGACGGACGTTTTTGAAATGAGAACTGACCCCTTTAACGAAAAAATTTTGAAATGGGACTTACCCAAACGAGAAATTTAAAACGGGACTGACCCGAACCAGAAGTTTAAAATAGGACTGACCCAGACAAGAAATTTAAAAAGGGGACTGACCCGAACAAAAATTTAAAAGGGGACTGACCTCGACCAATATTTAAAATCATGGGATGCGCACTAGTGGGACTGACCCATGTTTAGTGGCAATGCAAATGAAGTGCTCACTGGTGGGACCGACCCATGTTCAGTGGCAGTGAAATGAAATGCACGCCAGTGGGACTGACCCATGTTTAGCAGCAATGAAAATGAAAATGCACACTAGTGGGACTGACCCACGGCTAGTGGCGATGCAAAATGAAATGCTCACTAGTGGGACTGACCCACGGCTAGTGTCGAAGCAAAAATGAAATACTCACTAGTGGGACTGACTGACCCACGGCTAGTGGCGAAGCAGGATGAAAGGCTCACTAGTGGGACTGACCCACGGCTAGTGGCTAAGCAAAAATGAAATGCTCACTAGTGGGGCTGACCCACGACTAGTGGCGAAGCATGATGAAAGGCTCACTAGTGGGACTGACCCACGGCTAGTGGCTAAGCAAAAATGAAATGTTCACTAGTGGGACTGACCCACGGCTAGTGGCTAAGCAAAAATGAAATGCTCACTAGTGGGGCTGACCCACGACTAGTGGCGAAGCATGATGAAAGGCTCACTAGTGGGACTGACCCACGGCTAGTGGCTAAGCAAAAATGAAATGTTCACTAGTGGGACTGACCCACGGCTAGTGGCTAAGCAAAATGAAATGCGCACTAGTGGGACTGACCCACGGCTAGTGGCTAAGCAAAAATGAAATGCTCACTAGTGGGACTGACCCACGGCTAGTGGCGAAGCATGATGAAAGGCTCACTAGTGGGACTGACCCACGGCTAGTGGCGAAGCAGAAATGAAATGCTCACTAGTGGGACTGACCCACGGCTAGTGGCGAAACAAAAATGAAATGCTCACTAGTAGGACTGACCCACGGCTAGTGGCTAAGCAAAATGAAATGCTCACTAATGGGACTAACCCACGGCTAGTGGCTAAGCAAAATGAAATGCTCACTAGTGGGACTGACCCATGGCTAGTGGCGAAACAAAAATGAAAGGCTCACTAGTGGGACTGATCCACGGCTAGTGGCGATGTAAAATGAAATGCTCACTAGTGGGACTGACCTACGGCTAGTGGCAGTGCAAATGAAATGCCTTGACCATCGGTCAGTGAGATTAAACCCGAGCCTGTCGTGATAAAACTTGATTTGATTTTTTATTTTGATTTTTTTTATTTTTTTGAATTTTTTTGACCTTTTGATTTTTTTTTTTGGAGGATCTTCTCAAAATAATTTGCCCCAATTTCCACCAATTATTGTGCAGCCGATCATTTGATTGGTGTTACGGCATGATTGCTCCTCCTTAAGGCCTCGATTCGCAAGATTCTGACTTACGCTTTTTCATCGATTTCAAAGCCATGAATTCCTGCACAGGGGGCTTAACAAAGTATGACATGCACTTAATTTTCATAAAAAGAGCTGCATGATTGATTCGAAAATGTATTATTTGATTCTTGGACGAAAACCTCAAATGTATTACAAAATTTTGCCCCAGTATGGGCTCATTTGATTGAACAATTTTGTTTGGATGACTCTCCATTTATCAAAGTAAGAAACTGTGTTTCCTACCATATAATGTGAAGAAAAATCTAAGCGTCTTGCTTAAACTCATACATAAAATTTCATAATGAATTTCTCAAAATAATACCAAATTACAAGTGATTCCTTCCTCACTTTAGCATTGATGCTCAGGGTAATGGGTCACCATTTCCTGTTGGTTCATCTTTCAGGACCAATAAAGTGGGCGTTATTTCTGATCTGGGATGGCTAAGGAAAAAGGGAGGTTAGGATCTATTTTATTCTTGTGCCCAAATGGTATGTGATCCATTCAATATCACATCTTAGTGAAAGCAAGTAGTTTGCCACCCCTATTTCTTGAGAAAATTTAGTCAGCATATAAGCTTTCTAGGCTTGTAACGTATGGGCAGAAACGATAGCTAAACATGTGAAAACTGTTTATACCCTTATGATCACAAATGATTGATGGATTTCTTATGAGCATAATCCACACTTTGGGTTGTCATGAAGGAATAAGTCAACGATGGACTTTATGAGCTTGTAATGTGGCTTGAAAACGATAGTTAAAGAAATAAGATTCTCAAGGACATTGCACCGAAGATCGCACTTTTCCAAAATTGCCCCTATTTTGAACTCAAAGATCTCAGACTTTGTTTGCCTTTTTCTCATCATTCACCAGGGACTTCAGCGTCGAATTTTTCTTCATTTCTTTTGCATTTACTTTTCTTGCTTTGCTTTTGCTTCTTTTTTCCTTTTCCTCAACCTGGTGGGTTTTGACATGGTGAGTAGCGTCAACCGCATACCCAAGCAATTCAGAAATACATCTAAAATTTTCTGGCATCATAAATTTTCTTGACAGAGCCATTGCAAAGAACAGAAGTCAGGACTTTCGGCTTTTGTAATGGGGTCAGGTGGGGTGCTTAGAAAAGTTAAGGCTTGAAAGCGGATTTCAAAAACGGTTTGAAGAATCCGAGATCGCATTGTTACGCCATCCCTATTTTAGGGCTAAATCAGAATTTGCCCTAGTTTATGCTCAATTGAGGCTTTTTCTTCGATTGATTTTTCTTTCGACCTTTTGCCATTCTTTTGAACTTTCACAAAATTTGCCCCAATTTATTTTTGAACTGAGGTTCTCTTTTTCTTTTGATTTTGTTGCTTTATCACTTTTCACCTCTTGGGACTTTTCTTTCTTTTTCAACTTAAACTTGCCCCAGTGTGGGGTTTGCGATTCTCAGGGGTTGCCAAACGAAGTAATTTATTCTGAAGGCTCAAAAGGGATAACTAGGGATAGAATGTTTGATTAGAAAAGAAGAGGGTTTGACTTTTAATCCGTTCCTTACATTAACTCTGAAAGGAAAATTTTCATTAATGCGAAATTTTTTGCATGCATCTGAATCAATTAACCGAGGATGACTTCCGTTCATCCATATCCGTGAAACATAGAGGATCCGCCGGACAACTTTTCTTTCTTTTCTCTTTCTCTCTTTTCTTTCTCTTTTTTTCAAAATTGAAACTCAGGTAGAATCAAATTTTCCCATTTGGGGTTCTCTCTTTCTTTTAATTTTAGCATTTTGCTTTTTCCTCCTTTTTGGGAAAATTCTCCAATCGCCTTCCCCAATGTGGGGTGCGATCATAGGTGGTTTGAAAAGAACTACCGATTTTAGCTCAAATGAGGATGCAAGGGGTAAAATAGTGTTTGGGTTGTAGAAACGAGGGCCAAAGCATCATTCTTATGCTTCATGACAACCAAAGTAACGAACTGCTCATTGAAAATCCATTTCCTTTTGATATTTGAAAATTTTCCAATGTAGGGTAGTGATCATTAAGGCTCTTATTTGAAACGAAATTATTCTTTGAAAGGCTCAAATGGGAGAGCAAATGATAAAATCTGTATGGGTAGAGAAACAAACGGTCGAAGTATCATTCCAAATTTCCAAAATAAACAAGGATAATGCACATTTTTGCTTTCACTTAGATGTGAAGTGAATATAATTAGACTCAATGGACATTTTTCAAGCAAAGATTGCCCCAATTTGTAATTTATCAATCAATGTGACTGATTTTATTTTGGGATTTATAGAAGTGGGCAAAATAGGAATTACACAGTGAAGGAGAAAATGTATCTCATTGGGCCTTTTGAATGACCGCTCACCCTTTTTTCTTTTTCTTTTTTTCTTTTTTTAGCACTCTTATTGTGTAGATCGGATCACCAATTGAGTGTACATAAGGACTTTAGAAAGCATACACTCGTGAAATTTCAATCTGGAGGTTGAAAAATCTCAATTCGGTCTTATTTCTTAAAATCCATCATAAAATCCCTCAAATAGCCAAAAAAAGAATGAAATATACACGATTATATACAAAACAACAATTGTATAAATAAAAAAACTTTATTGCTGAAAAAGTTTGAAACAAAATTTCTACAAATGAGAAGAGAAAGACTTCTGAAGAGTTCCACATATACACACTTGTTTGCCTCCTTTTTGGAACAGAAATTTTCTTTTCTTTGAAAAATAATGATGAAGACTCTAAGAGGCTTTAGCCTAACGCTTCCAAATAGATCTTTCATGTTTTTGTTGCAGGGTCTGCCCAAGAATCAAGTATTACCTTTCAAACTTTATCGGATCAAAATTGTTATCAGATATAGAAAAATATTTCCACCTTATTGAAACATTTTTATGAATGCAAGGGAAGGGGAAAAAACACCCTGAGTTAGTAAGTAAGACTATAAAATCGGTATGCATGTCCTATGGGGGAGCCCTTCTTATGCCAAGGGTAGGCCTAGCATGAAAATGCAATCCTCTAGGGTAGGCACCATACCATACCTGATGAATCCGATCAACTGATTGAGTGAAAAAAAAATGATTTGAAAAATTGGCCAATTGGAGTGAGAAGAGACATTTGTCTTAAAAAAATGAGGACAAAGTTCGAATGGATTGCTTGCCTTGGTCGACGCATGATGTGCCAAAAGGGGTAAAATGGTCAAATTCATTGAATGAAATTTGATTATTTATTGAAAATTGAATGGATAACCCTAAAAATGAATTAAACTAATCAAATGAATTGAATGAAATCAATTGATCAAACAGATCGAGTGAAATGAGGATTTATTCAAAATCGACCGAATTGTCCTAAAAATAGGTAAACTGGTCAAATAGATAGGACGAAATTGATGATCTCTTCAAAATCGACTCGATTGCCCTAAAAATGGGTAAATTGGCCAAATGAATGAAATAGAGTTAATGATTTATTCAAAATCGACCAGATCACCCAAAAAGAGTAAATTGGCCAAATGAATTGATTGGAATTGATGATTTATTCAAAAATTGACCAAATCACCCAAAAAGGGTAAATTGGTCAAATGAATTGAATGAAATTGACGTTTTATTCAAAAATCGACCAGATCACCCAAAAAGGGTAAATTGGTCAAATGAATTGATTGAAATTGATGATTTATTCAAAAATGGGTTGAATTGTCCACCTATTGGTAATTTTCAAAAATTCATTGTGATGCATTAGTGTATGAACCTCCTAAAATCAAGATTTGGCCTCAATATATTTATCGTCTCAACAATGAGGAATCATTACTTCGAGTTATTGTTCTTTACGCAAGGGATGTTTACCAATTATGTTAAAACGGCCAAAAAGTGATTATTAGACGCTCATATTCCAATGTGCAAAAATTACTTTGCCATTTTCGAAAAGATCGGATCCTACCTTACCTTGTGCACTACCCCTTTGGATGGTACAAAATATAGACATGCAAGTCTCCTTGGATTAAGTATCTGAGACATAAGGTGGTTTTATTCCTAACACGGGATCCCCTAAATGGCATTCCCTTTCTAGGGTGGATGCATGATGCCATTTATTAAAGCGATGTAAATATGTGACAAATGTGGCCTAAAGGACATAAATAATGCATCAGGGGGGAAAAGGTCTAAAAATGAAATGTACTTATTGAAAATTAAATGTAATAAATGAAATTTAAACATGTGAGTTATCTAGTGGGTAAGTCACTAAAAGAGTGCCAAAGAGGCCTCTTATTGCTAAGGCACATGAATGCAAGCCAAGAAAAAAAAATGGTTAGTGCAATTGATAGTACACATAACATATTGGGAGCAATTAAGAAAAGAAATATAATAAAAGCAAATAAAAGGGGTGGAGCCCCTTCCCTCGTGCCTAATGTGCTTAAAAAGGGTGAGGCTGACTCTAACCTAGGAAAACTCTAACATGGATGCATGAGGCTGGAGCTCACTAATGCAACTAGACTCGATAAGACTTAAAAAGGTCCCCAAGCCTTCAGACCTAAGGGAATGGGTTATCAATCCCAAGACCCTCGGTCGGTGGCTCGAGCGATCCCCTAGGTACTGCTATGGGCGCAGAGCACACCATCCACATATCTAGAGAAACCATTCCTAGTCCTACAAGGCGGTGTGGGAAAGAGCCCACGAAAATAAAATAAAAGGGGATAACAGTAAATAAACGTGCACGTATGAAGTGTTCCCTATTTTGAGGGAAAGGGTTGAGACCCAACGTGAGGCTCTAAAGGCGACACACCTCCCCCAAATGCAATGCAAAGTGCGATATAAAACAAGTAAAACATACATCCAAGCAACCAATCATACATACGTGAGTGAGGGAGTAGTTTGATACGCGCGCAAGGCAAAAGGTCCTAAAATGGAAAATGCAACCCTAATATCCAAATGCTACGCATAACAAGGGTAGAAAACGGAAAAGAATAGCTAAATCAAATGCTTGGACCCACTTAGGAGGTCCCCAGTGGAGTCGCCAAGCTGTCGCGCCCCACTTTTTGATGATGTGAAAGTAGTGTGTAGGATATGTATGTGAACGTGTGTGAAAGTGAAAATAAAAGGCCGTGGGATTGTGAAATGCGACGGTTTGGCCAAACAATGGGTTTTAGATAGAAAAGGAGTCGCCACTTGGTATAGAGTTAGAGCGTACCAAGTCACCCAAAAAGTGATTTTATTTTGGGAAAGAAAAGTAAACAAACCCTTTTTAAAGAATTTTTTAGGTCTACGTAACAAAAGAAAGGGATCGGGGGTCACATTTGATAAGGGAGAAGGCAATGGCAAAGCCTAAGGCACTCCCTTACCCTAGCCAAAGCTAGTTGCGTGACTTAACCCTTCTTTTCCTAATTCTTCTACCCAAAGTATGTGTTGCATGTTGGATATGACTAATGGATATGAAAAAAAATGCAATCCTAAATCTAAAATGTCTCTTATGAGACTTTTTGGTCCCAATCACATGAGTTTTGATGGCCAATAAGGAAAACTCTCATAGAGGTCACGGGTAATGCAAATGAAGACCCAAATATGAGTGCAAGTGTGAAAATGTAAGAAGAATGCAAAATAAAATAAAAATAAAAATACAAATGTAAGTGCAAGTGTGCAAATGTAAGAAAAGTGCATGTGTGCAAATGTAAGAAAAGTGCATGTGTGCCAATTGAGCAAATAAAGGTGTTTGTGTGCAAGTGGATGAAAATATGGTATAATAGTAATAAATGCATATAAGTGCAATTGGGTGCAATTTGTGAGGTAGAAAATAAATAAGAGATAGGGAAAGAAAAATGTGCAAACATGGCATGTGGATTGAGAAAAAATATAAGTAGTAAAAGAATGTGGATAAAGAAGGTGAGGAAGTGATATGATAAAAATGAGAGTATATGAACCTAGAGGAATGCATCAAGTCGGGTACGGGAATGACTCCTAACTTTGTGATTTTAAATGTTCCCTTTAATAGAGGGAATATGAGCGTGCTAAGGCTAGATAAAGTCAAACTCGTCCATATCCCATATCCAAAGGGTTTTTCCTAATCTAATCAAGCAAATGTACTAGCCTAGGTCTAATGCTTAGATGAAATGCAAGTCTAATGTCATGTTTCATACAAAGAGCTAAGTAATATACATATAAGGGAAAATACGGGGAAAGGAATATACGTATAAGAAGGGATATGGGATAAAGGATGTACATAAGAAAGTGTCATGCAATATGGTACAAACCCTAAAAGGTGAAAAACATGCATGAAATGTAGTGATTCACACAAACATGATCTAGCGTCGGAGGTCCCTAAGGGTCTAGCATTGGACTAGCTCATATTTAACTCTCTCTCACAAGCATTGGACTTGTGAGGGCTCGAGGGGAAGGCCATGACTAGCATTGGACTAGCCACGGTAACGTGCATTTGCATTCACCATATATACAAGTAAATAGGCA
Organism: Coffea arabica; assembly: GCF_036785885.1. Taxonomy (NCBI): domain Eukaryota; kingdom Viridiplantae; phylum Streptophyta; class Magnoliopsida; order Gentianales; family Rubiaceae; genus Coffea; species Coffea arabica. The sequence continues at coordinate 16,313,195 of NC_092326.1, forward strand.
TAGTTAAAGCAAGTAAGCATGTGAGCACGTAATTCACATAACACATAAGCATGCATATCTAGATGCTAGATCCTAGGAAAGCGATAACACATAGCAAATAAGCATGCAAATCACACAGGGCAAATAAAGCAAAGGGAGCCCTATCTATTACATTAGCGAGACCCTACTACAATCTAAGGAGGGAAGAAATAAAATGAAGTAATAAAATAAATACCTAACTATTACATCTTTGGCATTCAAGTGCCTTTCAAATGATAGATATACAAAGCTAAAACCAATAAAGCAAATAAATAAATAAATGAAATAAATAAATAAACATCCAAGAGGCATGCGATTAAACACGTAAAGTCACATAGGACACGTAGGGTCAAATAAAATAAGAAATAAGGGAAAGGGTGTACCTTCCTTGAGTTGGGCCCCTAATGGAGTGAAACTACTTATTTACCCTCCAAAAACAAAGAAAGGGTCAAGGCACCACTTTAATTAATAAGTAATCACAAAAGATAAAAAAATAAACATGAAATTGAATCAATTAAATCATGTAGACAACCCACATTTAAGAAGTCAAAAGAAGAAAGGACTTGATTGCAAAAATTGACCAAATTTTGAGGCCAAAATTAAAGAAAAATAAAGTTCAAGGACTCATTTGCAATTAAAGTAAGGACCCAATTGAATGAAATTGAAAGTTTGTAGGGCCATAGAGAGAATATCCGAAAGTTAGGGGACTGAAATGAAATTTTGTCATCAGGCTTCTTGACTTAACAGGCCATTGGGCCTTTTTCTTTATTTGTTTGGGCTGAAACCCTCCTAGCCCAAACCAAAAACCCACAAATAATGAACTAAAAACCTATTAGCCAAACCACACCAAACAAACCTTTAACCCAAACTACTCATATCACAATAACCCAATAAGATAAAAAAACCACAAAAACAAATTAAGGTTTAATTATATCCCCAAATCACAGAAATAAGATGTTTTAGAAATGCACTTAAAATATGAAAAGAAGATGAACACTCGATAGAGGAGCGAATGGTTCAGTTACAGAAAATTCTGGGCGATAGTGCAATTAGACAAAAGGTGGGGGCTAAAATAAAAATTCAGAAATTATCATGCATCTTGCCCGAAGCTCTCTTGCAGCTTTCTTCTACATTCTTTCTTCTGTAACTCACCCTAGGAACCACACGAAACAGATTCATCTTGGCGACTCCAAGCAAACAAAACCCCTTTAACAAATTCAACTCCCCCCTTGATTAACACAACCCAATCCTGACTATTAAACCACTAAAGATCAAAAAGAACATCAGCTACCATTTAGTCTTTATTCGCAGGAGAAAAACATCTAAATGGCACCCCTTTTTCCTTAAACAGAGGGGTTCATACCCAGGGAAGAATAGGACAAAGAAAAACCGAAACGTTGCAAAAAATAAGCACATATGAGTCCCTCAAAACTCTGCTTTCTACCATTGAACTTGCTGACCATGTCATTTTCCTCACACACAAAATGCAGCAAAGTCATCTTTCAAGTATAATTTTCAATCCGGCATTTCATCGAACAGGTCAGGGGTATTAAAAATTTCGCCAATTCTTTGTTCAATTTGAAGTTAATCAGGCCCAAAATTTATCAGAAATGAAACCATTCAGCTGAATCAACGTATACAGCATGAGTATTCAAAAATGAAGCCAATTAACAGGAGAATTGCACCAAATGAAATCACGGAAAACCTATTTCAAAACTGGACAAGAACTGAAATTTAAAAAGGAAAAAACCGATAGCTTACCGTGCTCTTGCTTGATGAAAATTGGCCGGTGATGATGGTGGGTTCGGTGCAGTGGCGGCGGCTATACGCGGCGGCAGTATTCCTTTCTCCAGTTTTTCTTTCTCAGCCGTTGTGTCGCTGCTGCGGTTGCTTTTTCTTGTTTCCGTTTCACCTTTGGCCGAAGACCCTTTTCCTTCCTCTGTTCCTTAGTCCACCGCCTCTTTGGACTTTCTTTTGCTCTGTTCTTTCGGCCGAAGCCTCTCCTGCCTTGCGAATCTCTCCTTCCAATCTTCCTCGCTCTCTGTTTCTAGTTCTCTCCTTTTGTCGAAGACCTCTCTCGATTCTCCCTATCTCTCACTCTACCTCCCATACACAGCTCTTCCTTTTGTTTGATCCTGAAACTCCTTTCGATCTTCTCCCCCAACTTCCCCCAGCTTTCCCCTGCGTTTTTTCCTCTAGTCGCTCCTCCCTCTCTCGGCTCTCTTTTTCTTTTGTTCCTTTCTTTCCATTTTTCCTCCGACCAGGCCCTTCTCCTTTGCTCTCTTTTTTTTTTCAATTCTCTTGGTTTCCCCCTCCTTTTGTGTTTGCAGCTGTTTCCATTTTTAAAGGCACCTCCAAAGACTAAACCTAATATAAAGGGCCAAGATTTCAAACCCCAAAGTAGGCTTATGTGTCTTATTCTTGTCCCTTTGATTGATTTTTCCTTTTTTCTTTTTTTTTCTTTTTCCCCTTTTTTTCCGAAAATTTAGTGCAAAAAACTCTTTATTCAATTAAGGTAAGACAAGAGACACGAATCAAAACAAAAAAAAATCAAATAAAATAAAAACCCAGAATCGAAACAAAAAAATTAAATGATTAAATGATTAAAGTTTAATTAAATGATAAAATAACTTAAAATAAAAGACTAAAAGTAAATGAAATTAATCAAAAAATAAAAATACCAGTAAACAAAAATACGTTAAAAATTTGGTGTTTACACCACCTTCCCTAAGGCGAACCAAAGGGGTTAGCGGACTGCCTGCCCAGCTCTCGCCAGGACTAACGGTGCAGTTTAGAGCGATCTAATACGTTCCGGAACATATAAACGCGCGTAAACAAGTTAAAATGTCCAAATAAAAAAAATGAAACTGGAGTCGGCCATGAATAGTAACCGACACGTCAAAACCCAACCAAATATTTACAAGTTGAAATTAAGCATATACAATCCAAAGTGGCATACAAAAGTTATTCAAAAGTGGATACATGTACGGTTTGCCAAATCAAAAGAGAAACAGACCCAAAAGTACATTTAGGGTTTCAATCAAAGAGCTATATAAAATATATGTCCAGCTAGCTCAATTCGGCAACCAACTATCAAATCCAGTCCAAAAGTATTTATTTTCCTGTAAGGAAAACAAAAGGAATAGTGTGAGCTTACGCCCAGTGAGATAATACCACTCAAGCAGCAAAGTTCACATAAGCATAAAGCTTTTCATTCCAATTCATCAAAAGTAGGCAAAGGCACACATCAATAGTGGTGATAAAAGGATACGGGCGGCTCTCAAGAGCCCCTTCCCTCGCTTGCATTCTTGATCGGACCTCATTGACCCTCCGTCAATGTTTAAAAGTAACCAACCGTAGGCTCCACTTTACTTCCATTCCTTCCGCCCAACATACCCCTACCGGGCCTGAACTCCAAATAGTGAAATTTGGTAATACTCGAGTATACCAGAATCAAGAGTCTCACTACTACAAGATTCCATATAACAGTCCCCATGGCTCGTTGACCTTCACGACCAAGCCCTCGCTGGCTCGATTCAATCGACTACCAATGGGGTTGAGCTCAGTAGTATCAGTAAGGGTCATTGGATACTTGTCCAAGCGACACCCAATTCATGAATTAAATTCAGTATTCATTTCATGTATCATTCAATCATTACAGTGAAACAGTAGACAGTCATATGAGATACCAAATGGGTGAGGGCGATCAAGTACACTCTCACTTAATCACTTTCAACGGAGCAAATAAGCCTTCAAGGCATCAAGTTCACATATACCAAAGCCACATTATAAACAACAAGTGAGTAGTACACTCACCAGGCAAGCAAGTGAAATTTCATAAACTTTCGCCCAAAGAGCATCTTTAATCACCGTCACGCCCTAAAATATTGAAACAAGCACAATACGACTCGATTACAATTCATAAAACAATTCCAAATACCACCAAATAGGGTTCCATAAGAATGTATAAGTACTAGAGTAAACCAGAAAAATCCGGAAATGGAATTAAGCTTTAACCCAAAAAAATTGTTTTTGACATCTTTTTACGGTTATGGTACCATTGGCACTACGATTATCGGATGGAGGTGTAAGATACACCGTTTCGAAGCTAAGAGATAGGGCTACAAAGTTGTAGAAGGCTACTCTGTCCAGTTTCGAGTGTAACCAGGTCAAAAATGTAATATACTACACTAGAACCGCAAAAACAGGTTCACAAACCACATTCCAGTTCAAACATCATAAGTCAGGCTATCTAAGTCCAAATCAGGTGATTCAAAAGCCATCCAAAATCTAAGATACAAGGCTACAATTCATTAGAAGACATCAACAACCAAATCAGAAGCATTCCCACTCAAATTAACCAATCACAGATGCAATTATCAAATTCGGGTAGAAACAGGGCAACAGGGGTAATTCAGTCTTTTCACAAGCTACTTTCCTCCGATTGACCTGATATTTTTCAGTCATCTCTAAAATATCATTCCCTACAATTTTCATGTTTTAACCCAAGGCCAATTCGGCCTCTAGCTATGAGGTATAGTGCCGGCCAGAATGTAAGACAATGAAACCCTAACTTTTCCAATTTTCTTCCAAAACAGAAATTTCCTGCAATTAACCACTTTTTCCACCTTCTAACTTCCTTAAATATCATTTCCAATCATCATACATACCCACATAATAATAATCATATGAAAACAGAAAATTCACCAATAATTATAAAACTTCACCAACTCAACCAAAAATCATGAAATAACACCAAAAATCATTACTTCAACTACCTCAAGTCACAAATTAAACATCGTTAGGTGGAGGAGAGGGGTTCCTTCATAACTCACCTTAGCAACACAAGAAATAGAGCAACTAGTCACCTTAGCTTTCCAAACAACTGCACCAATCACCTCACCAACACTAATTGAAGAGGTTTTATGGAACAAAAGCAAGTTTAAGTGGTTGATTTGGTAGATTTGAGCAAGATTGAAGCCAAAAACTTGAAGAGTTTTCTTTCTTTTGTTGCTTGAAGAGGCCGGATATGAGGAGGAAGAAAATGGTGAATTTTTGGTATTTTTTTTATTTATTTGGTCAATTGGTAAGAAAATGAATAGTGGTCATAAAGTACAACCAACCAAATGGTGACACTTGTCACCCTATTTAATGCATACATATTGTGAGGACCCGTACTTTTCTTAATTGCACGTTTTCTGCATTTTCTTTATTAGAAAATTTTTCTAGATCAATTTTATGAGTAAATATAGTTTTTAAATGATTTTTTTAGTATCGGTTAGTTTTTGAGAAATTAAGAGCGTATATCGGACGTGGGACCCACTAGTGCGCAAAATTCGGAAAATTTCGGCCAGTTAGGTTAAGTTTTGGATACTGGGTTTAATTTATCGGGTGTTATGCGATATTTAGAGGTACCAAGTGGATAGGTGTGAGAAAGACAAAAAAAGTTAGGCATGACATTAATGAGAGGGACAAGTGTCATGAAACCATTGGATGGGGACTTCGACTAACTTTTCTTAACTTTACTAAACATCCATTTTGACCAAATGTTTCTTCATTTTTCACCTTGTTGGCTGAAATTTTGAGGAGAGGAAAGAGAGGAAATCCTTCATCTTGTACTTCAATCCCTTGCTCCAATCTTGATTTCTAACCATTAAAAGTGAAGATTACTCCATCAAAGTTACTTATTAAGGAGGATTAAAGCTTCTAGTGGAGTTGTTTTGGAAGAAAAATTCCTAAGTCATCACCTTTCTTGATATTTGAAGGTATCATGTCTAGCCATCCTTCCTTTGTTCTTGATTATGTTAAATTAATGACTTGTGATAGCTAAAGAGATGTTGTAGTGGAAAATTTCTGACTTGAATGCAAAAATTTCCAGTTAGGGTTTCATTTCCTCAATTCTGCCCGTTTCTGTTTGACTAGGTTAGAGGCCGAATTGGCCTTAGCACAAAACATCAAAGTTGTAGAGAATGATGTTTTCTAGTTTCCTGTAAATGTTCAGCTCAATCTGAGCTCGGTAGCCTGTGAAAAGACCGAAATACCCCTGCTATCCTGTTTCTATCCGAGAATAGTAATCAGCTTTGGTAATTGGGTAGTTTGACCGGGAATACTACCGATTTGGTTGTTGATGTCTTCTTAAGAATTATAGCCTTGTATCTTAGCTTTCAAATGGCTTTGGAATCCCTTGAATTGGAGTTGTATATGCTGAGATAATTCGGAAATACCCAGACTGGTCTAGGTAGGAGTTCAGCGAACAGGGTTGTCTTTTCACCCAATCTGACCGTGACTTTTCACCATGATCCTTACCGAATTAGATTTTGGCCAAAACATGAAAGTTGTACCCAATGGTATAAACTAGTAGCCTGAAAATTTTCAGCTTGTTCCAACCACTGTATCATGTGAAATGACCGAAATACCCTTGACTGTCCATGAAACCTGTTTCGCGCCCAGAATTCTGTTTTTGTGTAGTTTTCCATTTTTGATCATGAAAATGCATGATTTGGCCATGGAGGTCTTCATAAGAAATGTAGGGTTGTGTTTTAGCTTCGAAACACCATAAGATACACTTCAATCGGACTTCGGTAGCCTGAATTATTGCTGTTTAACAATTGTGCGGTTAGCCAACCTGTTTGTGAGATTCTGGTTTCATATATGTCAATTTTGACCTAGTTGTACTATAAACTGGACTGAGTGACCTTCTTCAACATTGTAGCCCTATCTGTTAGCTTCGAAACGGTGTGTCTTGCACCTTCATTCGATAATCGTAGTGCCAATGGTGCCAAAACTGTAAAATGGTGTCAAAAACTGTTTTTATCCGGAAATGTTTTTAGCTTGATTTTTGTATTTATTTTTGTATTTATATGACTTTAAACCTAGTGAACGGCTTTTGGACATGAGATTATTCTATATGAGTTGTTGGGACTGTTTTGAGGAAAATAATGAAGTCATTAATGGCTGGAAAAAAGGTAAACACAAGGGACATGCCGTCCGTTTATCTTCTTGTAATGTGAGCAAGTTAAAGTGATTTTGCGAATGTATTTTGTGATGAATTGGACTTATTTACTGAAAATGTTACCGGCTCTTTCAAAAGGTGGCCGAGGGCTAAATTTCTATCTGAACCTGTATATTTCCGCTTGGCAAATAAAATGATCATTTTACCATTCTAAAACCTAATACCTCTTTGGGTTGGTTTATGAACCCTAGTAATTTCCGTCCACGGATCCATATGCTCTATTGACACTTTAAAAGTCATTTTATACGTTTACTCGCGAGTAGTTGGGTAATCCTTGATTTCATCCAAATCATGATAGATGGATTGTAATGTGTTCTTTGTTTACTTTTAGGTTTCATTGGTGATTGAGAAGTGGACGTTATTTTGCGTGTATAGGTGAGTGTTCCTTGTTTGTTATGTTTCATGATTTTATGGCTGGTATGAATGATTGATAACATGTTAAATGCTTTCAATGATTGTTAAAACGAGTTTTCTAGGCAAGTGTGTACTTTATCGCACTCGGCCTAAATGATTGTGAAATTTTCAATGATTGAATGATTGAAATGTTATTTGTGCATGAATGTAAGCCTTTTGGCTGAACTGGCCATTGCCCCTTGTTACCGGTCGTCTCGAGCCAGAAGCGGACTCGGTCGGGCGATTAGGGACCTGGGTGAACGTTTTGGTATACTCGAGTATTACCTTGTAGGTTGGTGGAGGTTGGTGGAGTCTGGTGAATAAATGAATGAACGAATGAATGAATGAGGGTTTTATTTATATACAAATGCATTTTCAAATGATTGAAGGTATAAGGGAACGAAAGGAGAATGAATGAAAGAATGAATGAACGAATGGCTCCTTGTGAGCACGTATCCTTTTAATGAATGTGTTTATCGCTTTCTTTTGTATTTGAATTATTGGTAACATGTAATGAATGCTTTGAACTCCTTGTTGCCTATGTGTTCGGAACCTCACTGAGCTTTTAGCTCACCCCTTTAGTTTTGTTTTCCTTAGCAGGGGAAGGCGAGCAGGGGCGAGAGCTCTGTATCGACTGGCTGGGTCTAGTTTTGGTTTTGTTTTGGTTCTCGCCCTAGTGCTTGGCACGGGCTGGTTGTATGGTGACTTGAGAACTTTTGTATTCTCAGCGGTTATACTTCTTTCTGAGATAGCAATGTATATAAGTTTTGTTGTAAGTTTTGGATCCTAGTTTTGCTCTTTCTTGTGGTTCTATTTCTGATTTGTGTGAGTGAACGACTGAGTCCCGGCGAGAGCTGGGCAGGCGGTCCGCTGAACCCTCTGGTTCGCCTAAGGGGAAAATGGGGCTGTCACACATATCCTTTTGTTCCCTCTCACACCAATCCATATAACAACCTCTAATTATCTCATAGCACCCGATAATTTAACCCCAGTATCCAAAACTTAACCTAGTTGGCCGAATTTTTCCGAACTTTCCGCACTAGAGGGTCCCACGTCCAGTATACGCTCTTAATTTCTCGAAACCTAACCAATACTAGAAAAATCATCTAAAAACTATATTTACTCATAAAAATTATCAGAAAAATTTTCCTAATAAAGAAAATGCAGAAAACATGCCATTAAAGAGAATAAACCCTACAAAAATTAGAAAAAATTACGGGTTCTCACACCGGTAATCAGTGATGTAGACACCAAATTTTTGGTGTAATTTCATTTACTGTTTATTTTTAGTTTTTTATTTGTCGTGTTAGTTTTATTCGATTTTTAGTTTTTAGTTTTTAGTTTTATTTTTATTTGTAAGTTTTTAGCATAGAATTTCTTGAAATGAAAAAAAAGAGAAAAAGGAAAAATCATGAAAAAAGAGAAAAAAAGAAAAATCATAAAAAGGAAAAAAAAGGAAAAAGAAAAGAAAAATAGCAATTTTGTTTTATTTAGCTTTATTTTAGTCATTTCTACTTAATTTATCTTTTATTGTTGTTTGATTCATTTAGGAAAAAGAGAAAAGGTGAAAAATGAAAAAACTATGAAAAAGAAAAATGTAGAAAAAGATGGAAAAATGGCCATTTTTGTTGTTTCTAGTTGTTTAGTTTTTAAATTATTTTCATTATTATTATTATTACCTGGTTTTTGTCAATTTATTATTTATTATTTTTATTTTATCATTTTTGTAATTATCAAGTTGTTTTAAAAAAAAAAAAAAAAAAAAGGGAAGGATAGCCGCGGCAAGCTGCATTTGTAGCAGCTTGCAAGGAAAGTTTGGGACGGCTCCTTGGCTGCAAATTGCAGAAGGAGGACTGGGTTTTAGGGATTGGAGAGGCCTCATATAAATAGCAATAGGATGGACAGCCGCAAGGGAGAGGATCGGAAAGAAAGAAACAACAGCAGCTAAGGAAGCAAAAAGAAAAACTGAGGGAGGGGGCTGGCGACGGGATAAGGAAAGGAAGGGAGAGTTTCCGGAGGGAGTGGGAAGGCAATAGGCTAACAAAAACAGAGAGGAAATAGAGTAAGAGTTTCTGGACGGCAGGAAGGAAGAACCAAGAGAGGAAGTGACGGCAAATCTGGGGAGAGCAAAAGAAAAATAGCGGCTAAGAAAGCTAAGAAAAGTGATGGTTAGAGGGAATTTCAGTGGGGAAGCAGACGGCTAAGGAAAAAAGAGACAAGGGCTGAGGAAAGAGAGGGAGGTTTTCGGCCAGAAGGAAAGAAAAGCCAAGCAAAAGTGGCGGCGGTAAAGAAAGCCAGAACCAGAAATGATTTTCTGCAAAAATTTCGGCAGAACAGGCTGGTTTTCGGCACCCCTTGCGGCATGATTATCTCCCTTACAGTTGTTTAATTCGATTGGATTTTGGTTTCTGCGTCAACTATGAAGTTAGGGGGATAAATCTTGTTCAGAAATGGTTCATAGAAAGCACCTGGAAAGCCCTTGAATCTGGCTCCCAAATCATCAGCTTGGCTTCGCGGGTGCGGGTTCGAAATTGCCATGAAGCCAATCCAGCAGCCTTTTTACGGAAATTCCTGACCTGATTTCGATCCAAAAGGCTTCATCAGGTACTCTTCTGAACTAGTTTTATAGTCCCTCTCTTTGTCCTTTGTTGGTTTAGTCATTTGCAGTTTTCTTTCTTTCCATTTTGCTGCATTTTATGTCCGTGGGCCTTGCTGCGTTTTTTTCATGTCGGTCAATCCAATTTTCTGTTTTAATCCTGCAGCAAAACGTAGTATTTGGTTTAAATGATGATTGAGATTTGTTTTGTTCGTTTGTTTTGACTCGAAATTTTGATATTCGTTGGGACTTGTTTGCATGACAAAATGAAAGAATGTCACGGTTGAAGGTTGCAGAAATTTCCAGATTTAGCATGTTTTTTCCCTTCTATGAAATTTTCAGTTTTTGGGGTCACAAAGTGGAGAGAATGCTTGGTGAATTTGTTACTTTGGCCCAAACTGTTGTTGTTTGAGTTGTTAGCAATGTCTAGATGGAAGGGATTGCATTCGAATAACCCAGAAACAAATCTCTCTCGGTCATGTGGCAGCTGCACGAACAAATTTCTTTCTCCTTCGAGTTGCTGAAGCCTTCGGTTTGTTTAACTTTTGAGACCTGTTTGCTTATTTCTGAGTTGCATTTGTCTTTCCCGTTGCTTTGTCTTTAGTTTGGTGCAATGGGTGTGTAATGGGAATGGGGTCTTTTGCAAAGGAAATTTCTTCTTCCAGACCAGAAACTAGCAAAGAAGTTTGTGATTTTGATGTTCCCTGGACTAAGTTAAAGCCACTTGTTTTTGTTGTGTAATCTGGATGCATTTATGTACCTCATTATAAGGCATTTGATTTTGTACGAATTACTTTGATCATGGTAACAAGCATAATGCTGATCTGGGTTGCTTAAGTAAGGAACTCAAAAAACTGCAGCAAACATGGCTTGTTCACTGTTGCAAAAAAAAATGTGTTTCCCTCCACCCCCTAGTTGATTTTTCTGCATATTTTGCTCCAGAATTTCTGTTTACAAACACTAGGTAATTTGGTTGATGTCTTGGCAAATTATGTTAGAGGACTTGGATGGTTTTGATTGTTAGGTTCGCAAGTTACAAAGTTGCGGCAATTCATTCATTTGTTTTGATTGCAGAAGTTTTCTCACGTAGTTGCATGAGGCTTGCATGCAAATGGCTTTCAAAAATTGCACTCCAACCCCCCAAGTTTCCCCTTATGCCACTATGGCCCAAGTAATTGGAACATTTAGTCAATTTGATCCCTCTAAGTTTCTCTTTGTGCCACAATAGCCCAAGCATGTTTTAGTATCTTGTAATTAAGTCCTAAAATCATTGCAACTTCAATCATTGTTTGGCTCTTTCTTTATTTTTGGAATCTTTGAAGTGCTTAAACGATTTATTTGGACTTGAATGTTTGAGTAATGCTTGTTTTGGGTCATTAGTAGATGCTATATTTAGAAATTGAACGGGTTATTCCGTTTTCTTGGTCTTTAAGCATTTTTTGAGCTCATTCAAGTTGCAATTAGGTGGGTTTTGATGTTTTTGCTTATACTTTACTTTTAAATTGATGCCTTGACCCCTTTATTGTTTTGAAGCCATTTTCCTTCATTTGCTTACCATTAGGGGAAGGTATAATTTCTTTTATCTTTGTTTATCTCTCCTATGTGATCCAATGTGCTAAGTGAATTGCATATCTACTTTGCTTTCCTAGCTTTTCTTTAATTCCTTTTACTTATGTCATTTACTTTTTGTTTTCATTAAGTTATTCTTTTGGGGTATGTGTACACCTCTTGGCTTGTAATAGATAGGGCTTTGGCGAGCAATTTGGTCCATTTTCCCCTTCCCCCTTTTGTTTTAGTTAGTGAATGTAATAGATAGGGCTTGGAGGAGCATTCAATGAAGACCTATCGAAGACGTGTGCCTAGCTAGCAAATGTAATAGTTAGGGCTTTAATTGTCTTATGTGTCTTGCATGCTTAGTTGCTACGTGTTAATTTGCTTTGTTAGGGCCTTGCATCTAGTCGAGCATGCTAAATGTTATGTGCTATGTGTTTATGGGTGTTTGACATGTCTACTCGCTTTCCATAGCCATGAATGAATGTGATGGATGAATGTACGTTTCCAGTAGTCCAACGCTAGTCGGAATTCATAGAATGGGCTAGTCCAATGCTAGACCCTTAGGGATTTCCCCTCGTTAGTACATGTTTGCATGTTCATTACATGTCATGCATTTTTTTAGTTTTATCATTTTGCATGCCCCTCGAACCCCTTTTCCCTCCATTTTAGGATTTTTGCATTTCATGCTAGTTATAGGGTTCATTTGCTTGAGAGTCCCCTTAAATATGGGATATAGACGAGTGTGGCTTTTTCTAAGCCTTAGCACGCTTGTATTCCCTCTATAAAAGGGTAAATTGAGTCACGATTTAGGTCTCCCCGTCCCAATATGCATGCATTCCCTAGGCTCATGCATTCTAAATCCACTCTATCATTACACTTTCACTTTTCCTCCCATTTGCACACGTACACCTTTTATCCCTTCACTTGCACACTAACACTTTTGTCCCATTTTGCACACGTATACATTTTATCCCTTCACTTACACACGAACACCTTTATCATCACTTGCACACATGCACTTCATATTACCATTGCACATACCATACCTTGCCCACTCACGTGCACATTTTCATTTATGCATCTTTGTTTTTTATTTACTTTTTCAAATTTATGCCTTTTCATTGCATACATGCATTCCCTTCATTTGCATCCCACTTGCATTATTCGTGACTTCTTCAAAGGATCGTTATTGGGCTTCACAATTAATGTGAGTGGCACCACTCAACCTTTGAAGGGAAATTTCCCCCAATACCCCTAGGTCTAGGGTTTGCATTCATGTAGTGCATCCAAATGTAATAAATTCTTTGGTTAAAACAAGAAAATCTTGGATTAAATCACGCAACTAGCCTTGGCTAGGTCAAAGGGGTGCCTTGGATTTTTATCCTTGCCTTCCCCTTCGTCAAATGTGACTCCCGAACCTTTTTCTTTGTTTGCGTGGACTAGGAGTCGTTCAAAAGGGTTTCTTACTTTTTTTCCTTAAAAAATTCACTTTTTGGGTGACTTGGTACACCCCAACTCTATACCAAGTGGCGACTCCATTCTTTCATATAAAAAACCCTTTTTGAACTATTTTTCTTGGGTCAAATCGTCGCATTTTCAAAAGTCCCATTTAGACCCATTTTTCTTTTAAATCACGATTCATTTTCCAATCACAAAAAAAATACATTTTTTAAACCATTTATTTATTTATCAAAAAATGGGGCGCGACAAGTGAATACCCGGACGTATTTCCGGAGGAGTTGGGGTCATTGCCACCTAAAAAGGAGATTGAATTTAAGGTTGATCTAGTACCCGGAACTGCTCCAATCTCTAAAACCCCTTATCGAATGGCACCTGCTAAGCTTAAGGAGTTAAAGGTGCAATTGCAGGATTTGCTAGAACAGGGGTTCATACATGAGAGCGAGTCGCCGTGGGGAGCTCCAGTGCTATTTGTTAAAAAGAAGGTCGGGAGTTTAAGGTTATGCATTGACTATCGAGGATTGAATGCAGTAACTATTAAGAATAAATATCCTTTACCCCACATTGATGAGTTGTTTGATCAATTACAAGGGGCTATGGTGTTTTCAAAATTGGATCTTCGACAGGGGTACTATCGGTTGAGAATCAGAAAGGCGGATGTACCAAAAATGGCGTTTAACACTCGGTATGGCATTTTGAGTTTGCGGTAATGCCTTTTGGCTTAACCAATGCTCCAGCGGCATTCATGGATTTAATGCATCGAGTGTTTAAACCTTACTTAGATAGGTTTGTAGTAATTTTATTGATGATATCCTAGTATATTCGAAGTCAAGGGAGGAGCATGAATAACACTTGCGAATAGTGCTGCAAACCCTATGAGAGCACCAATTGTTCGCTAAGTTCAGCAAGTGTGAATTTTGGCTGGAAAAAGTGGCGTTCCTAGGTCATATAATCTCAAAAGATGGGCTTGCTGTAGACCCGACAAAAGTGGAAGCTGTAGCCAAATGGAAGCGGCCAGAGAGTCCCACAGAGATGCGAAGTTTTCTAGGTTTAGCAGGGTACTACCGCCGATTTATAAAGAACTTCTCGAAAATTACGGGACCCTTAACTAACTTGACCAAGAAACAAGGAAAGTACATTTAGGATGTTATGTGTGAAAGTAGTTTCCAAGAGCTTAAGAAACAATTGACTATGGCTCTAGTGTTAGCTTTGCCTAGTGGGAATGATAGCTACACAGTCAATACCGATGTTTCAAAAGAGGGGCTAGGGTGCGTGTTAATGCAAAATAGGAATGTGATTGCCTATGCATCTCGGAAGTTAAAACCTCATGAGCAAAACTATCCAACCCATGACTTGGAGCTTGCAGCTGTTATGTTTGCTTTGAAAAAATGGCGACATTATCTATACGGTGTGACTTTCGAGGTATACACGGATCACAAGAGCCTTAAATATCTGTTTTCTCAGAAGGAGCTAAATCTAAGACAACGTCGGTGGGTAGAGTTCTTAGAAGATTATGATTGTACGATTAACTATCATCCTGGAAAGGCCAACATCGTAGCAGATGCTTTAAGTTGAAAGGCTCAACTAGCAAGTTCCATGGTGGGAGAGTGGAGCTTGTTAGAAGATGTATGTGAATGGAAATCTCGTCTGGAACCGAAAAAGGTGGTTTTTGGAAATATTGAGGTGAAGTCGACACTGTTGGATCGGATTAAAGAGGGCCAAGTGAAGGACCCAATGGTGCAAAAATGGGTGGAAAAAGTGAAGAAAGGGGAGTTGCCTAACTTTAACCTAGGTCCTGATGGAATCTTAAAGTTCTGAAATCGTGTTGTTGTACCTAGGGAGGAGGAGTTAATGTGACAGCCCCACCTTCCCCTAAGGTGAACCAAAGGGTTCAGCGGACTGCCTGCCCAGCTCTCGCCGGGACTCAGTCGTTCACTCAAACGAATCAGAAATAAAACCTCAAGAAGAGTAACACAAGGATCCAGTTCATTACAGTCCTTAATCAAAACCCGAATTCAACCACAGGAATAAATAGTACGAGAAGTCAAAACTTAAAGCGGAACTTATATACATTACTATCTCAAGAGGAAGTACAACCGTCAAATATACCGAGGTTCTCAATTCACCATACAACCAGCCCGTGCCAAGCACTAGAGCAAAAACCATTACAACAGAAAACCAAGAGCTAGACCAAGCTAGTCTATACAGGCTCTCGTCCTTGCTCGCCTTCCCCTGTTAAGGAAAACAAAACTAAAGGGATGAGCTGGAAAGCTCAGTGAGGTTCCGATCACATAGGCAAACAAGAAGTTCAATGCATTCATTACACGTAGCCAATAATTCAAGATACAAATATAAGATAAAGCGAAAAACACATTCATTAAAAGGATACGGGCTCACATGGAGCTATTCGTTCGTTCGTTCGTTCGTTCGTTCATTCATTCTCCTTTCATTCCCTTATACCTTCAATCATTTGAAAATGCATTTTGTATAAGTAAAACCCATCGTTCATTCATTCGTTCATGCATTCATTCACCCCATCCCGGACATTGTCCAGGCTCTACCAACCTCCACCAACCTACAAGGTAACACTCGAGTATATCAAAACGTTCACCCAGGTCCCTAATCGACCGACTGAGTCCGCTTTTGGCTCGAGACGACCGGTAACAAGGGACAGTGGCCAATTCAGCCAAAAGGCTTACATTCATGCACAAATAACATTTCAATCGTTTAATCATTGAAAACTTCTCAATCATTTGGGCCGAGTGCGATAAAGTACACACTCGCCTAGAAAACTCGTTTTAGCAATCATTGAAAACATTTAACATGTTATCAATCATTCATACAAACCATATAACCATGAAACATAACAAACAAGGAACACTCACGTATACACGCAAAATAACGTCCACTTCTCAATCACCAATGAAACCTAAAATTAAACAAAGAACACATTACAATCCATCTAGCATGCTTTAGATGCAATCAAGAATTACCCGACTACTCGCGAGTAAACGTATAAAAATGACTTTTAAAGTGTAAAGATGGTATTTGGATCCGTGAACGGGAATAACTAGGGTTCATAAACCAACCGTGAAACCAAACTCAAAAAGGTTATGAAATTTCCGACAGAAAACACTTTAACCATCGACAAATCGAAATCCAATAAGGTAAGCTAAGAAGTATTGTTTCCGGAATCGTTTATGTGGCTCAAAATCAATAGACTATATGTGACGCCCCGAAAAAAAAATTAGTTTGAGAACCCAGAAATTTTCTAAATTTCTAGGGTTTATTTTTTTTAATCGCCCGCCTTTTCTACATTTTCTTGATTAGAAAAAATTCCTCACATAAAGTTTATGAGCAAAGATAGTTTTAAAACGATTTTTCCAGTATCGGTTAGTTTTTGAGAAATTAAGAGCGTATTTTGAACGTGGGACCCGCAAGTGCGGTAAATGCATTATATTTTTGATAACTTGTTGGAATTTTGTATTAAGTGATATTATTTTACAAGGTGTTAAGATATTTGTCTTGGAGAGACAAGAAGATAATCTCAAGCTTAAAGGGTGACAAGTGTCACCTTGTTATTGAAGGTTGGACTTTGACATTTGACTATCTTACTACCTTTACCAAATAAGTACCAAATTGATCCAAAATTACCTTCATTCTTCATCATCTTGGCTGAGCTTCACAAGGAGAAAAGAAAGGAAAGCTTTCATCTTACTTCTTCATTTCTTGCTCCAATCAAACAATTTAACCGATTAAACTTGGATTTCCTCCATAAAACCTCTTAGTTTAGTGGTATTAAGGTTGGTTGTGAAGTGGTTTGGAAGACCAAGGTGCTAATGCGACGACCCCACCTCCCCCTAAGGCGTACGAAAGGGTTCGGCGGACCGCCTGCCCAGCTCTCGCCAGGACTCACTCACTATCTCAATCGAGTCATGTACACACATCCATGAACCATAAATAATATCTGCAATTCAAGCTTATAATTTACATTGATAGAAATCGAGGTACAAAGCCTCACTACACCAAACTAGTTTAAAACATATACAATCCAAGTACAACATGTTCCATTCGAGGAATAGCGCGAGTACAAGACCAAAAGTCAAAAGTCAAAACAAAAGGCTACGCTAGTCTTTTACAAGTCTCACGCGTCACTCGTACCCCCTGTAAGGAAAACAAATAGCGTGGTGTGAGCTAAAAGCCCAGTGAGGTTCCAAATAGCAAATTGACCATTATTTTTAAGTACTAGTTTTCGATATAGCAAAGTAACGAGTATGAAGAGTTCATAAAAGTAAGCAATAACACTTCAAGTAGCAATCTCAAAATGAGCGAGTGTAAAAGTTTTCAGAAGAAACAATAATCCAATAAACAATAATCATTCCAAAGCATAAGGATACGGATGGCTCTCAGGAGCCAACTTCCGTTCATCATCAGGGCTTGATCACATAGTAGTTGACACTCCGTCAACTTTCAAGTAAAGGAGCCAATCCAGTAGAACACCACTTACACTACTCTCCGCCCACCATTCACACCCCCTACTGGGCCCAAAATCCTCAATAAACACGGGTGGTAATACTCGAGTATACCAATTAGTCGAGGAGATATCACTCCACTCGACAAAGCAAGAGACCCAGGGCTCGTTACCCAACCGACCAAGCCCCTGCCGGCTCGACTAGAGTAACTTGCCACAGGGTTTCTGGAATTCCAGGAAGTGCGCGCATCATAACAAGTATGTCAAGTCAATTGCAACAATAAACAAGTATATATCATGTAAGGGCAAGTGCGATAAAGTACACTCTTGCCCTAACAATTCACGCATGTGGCATGTAATCATATTGGCACGTATCAAGTACAAGTATCGAGTTCAATTCAGTATTTGAAAGCACTCACCAAAAGATATAGTGCTTTTACTGGTCACTTTCAGGTTATACTCCGAGTTCGGAGTCCAAATCTGCGATAAAACTCAATTTGAGAACTTTGAAACATGACTAGAGTTCGAAACTTAGACGTTTCGTTCAATAAGAATCAAGAAATTGAAATTCACTCGGACAGTAGTCGTGAAACACTTGCTCGCCTTTTTAAACAGTAAAACTTTGTAATATTTATACTTGAAATTGTCTTGCGAGTTGAAAGTACAAGGAAAACATACTTCGAGCAATCATTATTTCATTTCTCAAGGGTACAAGTTCGTCCAAGTCCTAATGTATAACTCTCAAGAAACATAGTGGCCAAGGTTCTCGTTAGTTCAAGTAATAAGTACTTAACCTTCACTCAAGTCGCTAATATAGTTTTCTAGTCCTCGAGTAAAAATTCGGGCAGCATGCCCTTTGTGTTTACCTAATTTTCCAGCCTTTTAGGCTTCATTGTTTTTCTCAAACACAACCCAACATTATACATATCAGCAATTCATGTCAAGAGCCGTTCCATAGGCTCACAATATCATAATAACAAGAATCGTATTAAGTACAAGTGCAGAAATTCAATTTAGTTCAAAAGAGATTTGACGTACAAATACGGAAATAACATATCCGAGGCTACGCTTATCGGATTAAAATGAAACCTACGCCGTTTCGAAGCTAAGACACAGAGCTACAATATTCATGCAGGTCACTTAGTCCAGTTCCTAATGTAACTTAGTCAAATTCTCGAATTACTAAACCAGAAACCAATTCGTCGGCTGTTTAAACGCAGAACACTGTAATGAACATAACTCAGTGTACACAAGTCCGAATTAGGTGTTCTTAGATGAATTTTAAAGCCAATTTAGAATAATACAACTTTCATGTTTTGACAAAAAGCTAAATCAGAAGGGATCCTAGTCAAAAAACGTGATAAACTGGACTTAACTGATCACACGGACTGCTTAGGAAATACTTAAAATAGTAAGGGTATTTTGGATGTTTTACATCCTACATTGCTCCGATTGAGCTGAAATTTTGTAGGCACCTATAAAATTCCATTCTATACAACTTTTCTTCTTTGACCTAAGGCCAATTTGGCCTCTATCATACAGATACAAATTCGGACAGAATGTTGAGCAAAAATTCCAGATTCTGAAATTTTGAGTTTCTAATGCAACTTTCCTTAATTTCTTGGTCCAATCACTACCAAAACACCTTATACAACCTCAATTGCAACATATAACCATTATACAACAATTTGGGCATAATTTCCACAAGCCCTAGTTCATCAAATAAATTGGGGAAAAACCTCTAAAACATGCTAATCATCCATGATTCCACCACTATAATCAAACTACTAAACTTAATTTAACAAAATTGAAAGCAAAACTTAGAGAGATAAGCTCTCTTACCTTGAATAGAGGTCACAAAGAGTAGCCCAATCTTCCTCCTTCCAAAAACTTACCACAAATCACCACCTAGTCACTCAAGAACAAGTTTAATCGGTTTACTTTGTTTATTTTCTCACTAAGTTGTTGGATTTAAAGATGAAATGAAGAAATTTCTCTCTTGTTCTTCCCCTCTCTCTCTCTCGGCTACTTGGCAGAAATATGAAGAGAAATGGAGCTTAGTTGCCTTATAATAAAGCAAGAGGATTAGGACTAATGGTGTCCACAAATTGGGCAAACACTTGGACTAATCTTGACCACAAAATTTTCTCTTTCTTTCCCCTTGCATATGAACCACAATTTCGGTCAAGCTTGCTGCCAAGAGAGAAGATATTTTGCTCAAGTTCAATAAATTTGTTTGGTAAGCAAAAATGGTGGTCAAGTGGTGCGTTCAAACGGTAGTGCGCGGGACCTGCCGGTTCGCGCCGTTTTTCTTAAAACTCACGTACTAGGGTTTTTACTTCCCATTCACTAACCTTATATCATTGCTACTACTCACATATAATTTCTCACTTAAAAGTCACTTTTAATCACCCAATTTGGTCCTTGCTCCGTATCGAAAATTCGTCCGGCGGAAAATCGCGAAAACCCTAATTTTGCTCCAAACTTGAAACCGAAGAATAAAACCCTACTTTCTAGATTCATTTGCACTTATTATGGAATAATTGGATAGTAGGGCTTTAATAAATGATAATTTTCAACTAAAAGGAAAATTTTTTTTAAGAAAACGTGAGGAATTTTTCCAATTCCAGTAATTAAAATTAGGGTTTCAATTAAAATAGGAGAGATTTAGGAAAACCGGTTAGTCACAAGTAAACTAGGGTTTTTGACTAAAAAAATTAGGGTTTCTAGTCTTTTAAAACAAAATAAGGTTTTAAATCAAACCCCAAAGAAATACTCTTTAATATTTTCTTCACAAACAACCTCCTAATATTCGGGATGTTACAATCTCCCCTCCTTAAAAGAATTTCGTCCTCGAAATTCATACATGCACTTCGAATAACGTAGGGTATTTTCCTTATATATTCGTTTCCGGCTCTCGGGTCGCACTATAGCCAAAACTTAGTTAAACAATAGAAATTACGAATCGTACCTTCTACTATCTCTGTTGGTTCAGGTACTGCCTGTTGGTTCAAGGCATACGCTCTAGCCGGCACTCTTGGCTTAGTTCCTCCTACACTTGCTTGTTCAGAGTTTAGGCGTGATCTACGGGGACAGGTTGCAAGCTGGTGCTCGGTGCTACCACACCATAAACATTTTCCCGCTTTTCGCCAACAATCACTCTCCACATGATTGGCCTTCCCACAGTACCCACAAGATACTTGAGGGGCTGAGGTCTGACCTCCTTGTGAGGTACCTCTTGCTTGGCCCCAGCCACGCGAAGCTCCTCTTGGAGTATTTTCCTTAACCGTCCTTGAAATTTTCTCACTACCATCTTCTCGACCTAACTTAGAAGGTGGCATATCTAAATCACTTTGTCCTTGCCTTTGACTTCCACCAGGCGCACCTCTCCTTTTTGCATGGAAAGCTCTCACTTGTGCCCTAGCAGTCTCTATCCTCAAGGCTTTCTCCAGAACCTCTGTGAATGTATTAATTTGGACCGCCGCTAAGGCTTCTTGTAACTCCACGTTCAGTCCTTGTATGAACCTCCGTACTTTTCTTTGTTCCGTAGCTATCAGTTCTGTCGCGCCCCATTTTTGATAAATAAATAAATGGTTTAAAAAATGTATTTGTGATTGGAAAATGAATTGTGATTTAAAAGAAAAATGGGTCTAATTGGGGTTTTGAGAATGCGACGATTTGACCCAAAATGTAGTTTAAAAAGGGTTTTTTGAAATCAAAATCGGAGTCGCCACTTGGTAATGAGTTAAGGTGTACCAAGTCACCTAAAAATGAATTTTTAAAGAAAAATAGGAAAAAGTAGTAAGAAACCCCTTTTAAACGACTCCTAGTCCACGTAAACCAAAGAAAAAGGTTCGGGAGTCACATTTGACAAAGGGGAAGGCAAGGATAAAATCCAAGGCACCCCTTTGACCTAACCAAGGCTAGTTGCATGATTTAATCAAAGATTTTCTTGTTTTAACCAAAGAATTGATTACATTTGGATGCACTACATGAATGCAAACCCTAGACCTAGGGGTATTGGGGGAAATTTCTCTTCAAAGGTTGAGTGGTGCCAATCACATTAATTGTGAAGCCCAATAACGATCCTTTGAAGAAGTCACGAATAATGCGAGTGGGATGCAAATGAATGGAATGCATGTATGCAATGTGAGGACATGAGTTTGAAAAAGTAATAAAAAAACAATAAATATGTAAATGAAAATGTGCACGTGAGTGGGCAAGGTACGGTATGTGAAATGATAATATGAAGTGCATGTGTGCAAGTGATGATAAAAGTGTTCGTGTGCAAGTGAAGAAACATAAAGGTGCACGTGTGCAAAATGGGAGGAAAAATGAAAGTGTGATGAGGGTATAAAATGGTAGAGTGGATTTAAAAATGCATGAGCCTAGGGAATTCATGCATATTGGGTACGGGGAGACCTTAATCGTGACTCAATTTGCCCTTTTATAGAGGGAATACAAGCGTGCTAAGGCTTAGAAAAAGCCACACTCGTCTATATCCCATATTTAAGGGGACTCTCAAGCAAATGAACCCTATAACTAGCATGAAATGGAAAAAATCCTAAAATGGAGGGAAAAGGGGTTCGAGGGGCATGCAAAATGATAAAACTAAAAAGAATGCATGACATGTAATGAACATGCAAACATGTACTAACGAGGGGAAATTCCTAAGGGTCTAGCGTTGGACTAGCCCATTCTATGAATTCCTACTAGCGTTGGACTAGTGGAAACGTACATTCATCCATCACATTCATTCATGGCTATGGAAAGCGAGTAGACATGTCAATCACCTATAAACACATAGCACATAACACTTAGCATGCTCGACTAAATGCAAGGCCCTAACAAAGCAAATTAACACGTAGCAACTAAGCATGCAAGACACATAAGACAATTAAAGCCCTAACTATTACATTTGCTAGCTAGGCACATGACTTCGATAGGTCTTCATTGAATGCTCCTCCAAGCCCTATCTATTACATTAGGGAGACCCTACTACAATCTAAAAGGGGGAAAAGGAATAAAATAATTAAATCCCTAACTATTACAAGCCAAGAGGTGTACACATACCCCATAAAGAATAACTTAAATAAAAGGCAAAAGTAAATGACATAAATAAAAGAAATTAAAGAAAGGCTAGGAAAGCAAAGTAGACATGTATATTCACATAACACGTAGGAGCACGTAGGAAAAATAACGCAAGAATATAGAAGTTACCTCCCTTGCAATGGAAATTGAGTAAATGAGATATTAGCTTCAAAACAATAAAAAGGGTCAAGGCACCAATTTATTTGACAAATAATCACAAAGGATAAAAATAAACATGAATTTGAATCAATTAAATCATGTCAACAACCCACATTTAAGAAGTCAAGAGAAGAAAGGACTTGATTGCAAAGATTGACAAAATTTTGGGGCCAAAATTAAAGAAAAACAAAGTTTAGGGACCTATGTGCAATTACATTAGGGACCCAATTGAAAGGAATGGAAAGCTTCCAGGGCCACAGTATAGTTAAGGGAAAATGCAGGGGCTGATTTGCAACTTCATTTCTGGTCTCTTAAGAGACAAGGCCACTGGGCCATTTTATTTGTTGTGGGCCGAAAGCTCCTTGAGCCCGTCGCAAAGCCCAGAGGCCTTCGGTGGGCTGGCCTTCATTTCTTAACAAAGCAAACCCAACAAAAGGAGTGGGTTCTTATTCTTTAGGTCCAAGCCAAAAATCCAAATAAAATAAGCCAAATCACTTGCACAAACCCAATCAAATATTATTATCCAAATCCTAAATCATAACACTAAGCCCAACAATATATAAACAAAACAACTAAGGTTATTAAACCCCAATTATAACCCACAATCAAGAATTAATCTGATTAAAAGACTGCTCATGCGTATTAAAAGATGATTAAAATCTAAAAGGGAGAAACAAGTTCACTTTTTCCAATTCTCCGGATCAGCACAAGGGGGAAATTTGAGGGGTTCCAATGTAATGAAAGTAAGGACCCAATTGACAGAATTACAACCATTTGGGGGCAAATTATGAAGCTCTAAAACTTTTGGGGTTATATCATAGCGGAAGCAAACAATGAAGGGGCTGAGAATGCAATTTTAGACAATTGATTGTCTTCTCCAGCGAGCTTAACATCAATTTAGCATTTTGGCTCCCTTTTTGGTCGACAACATCAAAATTTAATTTCAATTCCAACCATTCGTAATCAGACAATGAAACCTGCAAGAAAATCCCCCCCAACCTTAATTCAAATTCACACAATGGTAGCGAAAGGAATAGCAAAATGGTAAGGCGGCAATGCATCGAAAATTCTCGAGCGTGAGAAAAGGAATTGGGTTATTTAGCCAGTTTCCTCGTACGGAAATGCAGACAATCATCATTGAATCTGAAAATTCAATCAGACATTCTAACAAACAATGAGTGGGCATGCAAAAACTTTCAGCAAATTTCTCTCAATTGACGCTAAACCCGCCCCAAAATTTTCAGCAAAACCCAAAATTTCAGTTCAATCAACAGAAAATGCCATGAACAATTGACGGGAAATTTGAAACAACAAAACTAACAGCAGACATGGCATGTTCATCGGCGGACATGCTCCGAAAGATTTCAGAGCTTCGTATTCGAACAAGAAACCAAAACGTAAAGGAGAAGATTACTTACAGTGCTCTCTCACAGTGGAGGTTCGTGGACGACAGTAGCCGATCCTGACGGAATGGTGATGTGATACGAACGTCGCCAACCTTGTGACGAAACCCGTAATAGATTAGCTTCAGGATCGACAAGAGGACACCAAGTTTGAAGCGGATGACCTCAACCCGTTAATCACGTGGTTAACGAACCTTGGTATAATGGTAGAAGACGCCACAACCTAGTGCGATTCTAGATTGATAAGTCACGAGCACCTAGAGAAATTCTAAGGTATTCAAGAAGCCTTGGAGAAACCAAGAAAACTCTCAAAATCTGATTTATTGATTGAATGCCTAAAACCATTGGAAGTGTGGGCTATTTATAGCCTTACATAGAGATGAACAACTAAATGTGGAACTAGTCTAGAGTTGTGGTCTTGACTAAGACTAACAATTGTAGGCTTGACTATTTCCATAAGACTAAGAGTTGTGGGCTTGACCAAACCTTATGAGGTCATCCCTTAGGTAAACAACCTTATGAGGTCATCGCTTAAGTAAATAATCTTATGAGGTCATCGCTTAGGTAAATAAAGCAAGGCTATGGACCATTAAACCCTTATTACAATGACTTAACTAAAACAGCAAATGTGACTAGAGAAGGGTCACACATGGTTCTCTTTGACGTGCACTACATGGATGACTTTCATTCCTTCATGCTCAAGCCCCTCAATGACCTTGGGGACAATTTCTTGGCCTTGTATCTCATGAACAAGTCCTTGGAGTTCCTCCCTCATCTTCTTAGCTCGTGCTCGAGTTACGGGGTCCTAGGGGAACTCGAATAGTTCGCAATGGTGTCTTTTGGTTCGTATCATCCCCCTCCTCTTCAAAAGGATTTGTCCTCAAATCAGCTTCATCGTCTGCAAGAAAAGGAGATAGATTAGAGACATTGAATGTAGCGCTCACATTGTACTCACCGGGTAGGTCCAGTTTGTAAGCATTGTCATTGATGCGCTTGATGACTTGGAACGGCCTATCTCCTCGGGGAAGTAATTTATTGCGCCTTTGGACTGGGAACCTTTCCTTGAGTAGATGTAACCACACCCAGTCACCAGGTTCAAACACAACGCGTTGGTGTCCCTTGTTAACCCGTTGAGCAACTTGGTCCATCCTTCGCTCAATGTTTAGGCGTACCTGCTCGTGTAATCAGTCGTAGTGGGACTTGAACCTTATCCAATGGCATAGCTTAACTCGTATCATTCCCCTCCTCTTGAAAGCAATTTGCCCACAAATTGAAGCATGAATGATGATAAGAAAAGTTACATGCCGTCGAGTCAATTTTGTTATGATTACCACAAGTTTCATCCAATGCATAAACCACTTGCTAAGCTGGAAAGTAAACCTTGTTGAACTTTGAATCTCACGAACCAGTTTCAATGTATGCCCAACTTGATCGCTTATGATCATGAGGTAAGGATCCTCAAAGTGATGCGATGTAGATCCTATGAAATCAGACTCCTCAAACTTGAATAAGCTTGCAAAGTATGGAAGCTGACTTGGTGAAGTTGGAGCTTCAAGTGGACTAGGTACAAGATGAGCATAGGTATTGTAGTGACCATTGAAGACCTCGCTCCTTGTGTAAACTCGTGGAACGTGGTCGATTCTAATGTCTTGAGGGTACACATAGTTTGATCCTCCAAAGACGTGAACAGCGTTGAAATCATCCAATTCCATGAATGGGAACCAAATTGATCTAACTCCTAGAAGACAAACTCCATGGAAACTCGCAAATTGTACAAGTGACTTTGGGATGGAACATTGTAAGATCAAAGCGATTGCACTTTGCTTGACCTGCACAAAACAAGGAACACTAGACAGAGCAATGTTAAGGTTGTTAGAATGGCAATAAATCCCCTCACTCTCATTTTTGTTGAAACTTAAAATCTCAGTCAATACTTTGGATTTTTCAATCTCTTTCTCATGCTCAATAGCTGTCTTTTTCCTCTCATTATTTTCAACCTCTTTCTCCTTTTCAACTCCCTCGGATTTTACCTCATCAGTCACAATTTCCTCATCTAGCTCTTTTTTCATACTATAATGCTCATGCTCACTTTTCATGTATGCTAGATCAGTACAAAGTTGGTCATAAATAAGTGGTACAAGTGCAGAACGACGACCATTAAATAAGAAGGAATACTTATTAGTATGTCCATCATATTTAACTTCTCGCCTCAACATCCACGCCTTGCCTAGCAACACATGTGTTATTTGAATTGGGACTACATCACACAACACCTCATCCACATACTTGCCAATTTGAATAGGTACAAGTGTGTGCTTAGTAACCCAAACATCACCATGAGCACTCGGCAACTTATACGGTTGAAGATGATCAATAGTTGGAAGATTTAATTTGTGAACCATGATAGCGCTTGCAAGATTGACTTCACAACTCTTATCAATGGCCAAGCTGCATGTTTTATCTTTGACACCACAACGAGTATAAAACCAATCATGCAACTGAGATTTGACGATATCCAATTGTTCATCTACACCACGTAATGCTACTTCTTTGACTCCCTTAGGATCAAGAAGAAGATGTTGTAAGCTAGCTTTTAAATGCCTCGTATTCGCCATGATGTATGAGGAACCTGTAAAAAATTAGTGAAACAAAAGATATTTTTCCTCGCCACACAAGCTCACATGTTTACACTCGTCACTCGTGTATCACTCAAGTGTTTAAAACACTCTAATTAACTCACCAAGGTATTTTCAAGGCTCCTCGGTCAACTCCTCGAACAAGTTAGAACTCCTTCTAGTGTGGATCGACTTACCAACCAGGGTCACAAGATTGTAGCACTTTGAACGAAAAAAAAATAAAGGATGAAGGGACTGACCACGACTCAAAGAATGACTCAAAGTTGAATTTTAAGGATCCTAGACAAAACTCTACCCAAAACTGGAATTTTGAGCTGCTGGTTGCTGCATTTTTGGGCAATGTTTTGGTAGATAAATGGACACTTAGAGGATTCAGAATGACACTTAAAACTGACCTAATGATGCATGAAAATTTCCAGAATTAATGATTGGACAGAAATTCCCCAATGGTTGCAAAGATGGAATCCGAATGGAAGATGAATTTGTGTTGTGGTAGGACTGTTTTGGAAACTCAAGGCTGATTTTTTTTTTTTTAAACCATTGGAAACAAGGATTAGTCTTCCTATTTACTGGTTCCCACGAATTCTAAGGTCAAGTTCAAGATTGGAACTGATTTGGTTCCTTTTGGGAACAAGGGTGGAAAATTTGACTTGAACAGGTTGGAAATTTTGACTTCAATAGGTTGGAAATTTTGACTTGAATAGGCTGAATGTTCTTCTTCTTCCTTTGTTTTTGTTTTCTAATCAGCCAAGAAGAGTCAAATTTCGTGGCTAAAATGTTCTTAGTCAAGAAAGAAGATTATTGGGGTGAAGACAAGGATTTTGGCAGCTGAAAATTTGCATCCTTGTTGTTTACCAAGATTTGATTCCCAAAACCCAGAAACTTCAAGATTCTTTCAAGAATTCAAGAAACACAAAATTGAAGATGATTTCCTCCCTAAACAATCCAAGATTTCACGATTTGATCAAGACAGATTTTGGTTGGCTTCAAGAATCCCAACTAAAGTTCCAAGAACTTCAAGATTGTGGTTTTAAACAATCAGGAACTTCAAGAAACCCAAGTTTTGGTCAAGACAGATTTCCAGGAATTTTTGTAAGGTTAGCCAGCTATATTTTTTTTTTTGTATGTAAACAAGAACACAAGGTAATAACTAGATAGGACTCTAAAACCCTTGCTACAAACTGATTTTTTTCGGATGAACAGTAACCTCGAATGATCAAATAGAACAAAAGACTGGAATTGAATGGATATAACAGGATAGAAACAAGACTCAAACAAGGAATCAAGAATAAGACACAAAAAAAAAGGCTGGACCAAACCAGGCTAACCACAGCAATTAACAACAACTAGACACAAGTTTATGTCGTAACAAATCTGGAAAAATAACGCAAGAACACGAAGTAACAAATCTGGAAATTGCGGATAGCAACTTAGAACACGAAAACAGAATTTTCGACAACTTGACTCGAAAAGCAAATAAAAAAAAAGGATATAACGTGATACCTCTTAATTAGCTCTGATACCAACTGATACGAACGTCGCCAACCTTGTGACGAAACCCGTAATAGATTAGCTTCAGGATCGACAAGAGGACACCAAGTTTGAAGCGGATGACCTCAACCCGTTAATCACGTGGTTAACGAACCTTGGTATAATGGTAGAAGACGCCACAACCTAGTGCGATTCTAGATTGATAAGTCACGAACACCTAGAGAAATTCTAAGGTATTCAAGAAGCCTTGGAGAAACCAAGAAAACTCTCAAAATCTGATTTATTGATTGAATGCCTAAAACCATTGGAAGTGTGGGCTATTTATAGCCTTACATAGAGATGAACAACTAAATGTGGAACTAGTCTAGAGTTGTGGTCTTGACTAAGACTAACAATTGTAGGCTTGACTATTTCCATAAGACTAAGAGTTGTGGGCTTGACCAAACCTTATGAGGTCATCCCTTAGGTAAACAACCTTATGAGGTCATCGCTTAAGTAAATAATCTTATGAGGTCATCGCTTAGGTAAATAAAGCAAGGCTATGGACCATTAAACCCTTATTACAATGACTTAACTAAAACAGCAAATGTGACTAGAGAAGGGTCACACATGGTTCTCTTTGACGTGCACTACATGGATGACTTTCATTCCTTCATGCTCAAGCCCCTCAATGACCTTGGGGACAATTTCTTGGCCTTGTATCTCATGAACAAGTCCTTGGAGTTCCTCCCTCATCTTCTTAGCTCGTGCTCGAGTTACGGGGTCCTAGGGGAACTCGAATAGTTCGCAATGGTGTCTCTTGGTTCGTATCATGATGGCTCTGGTTGCTCTGTTTTCCAAGTTCGTCCTTCACTTTGCCGCAATTTTCTTCCTCCATTTCCGTTTGCAGCCGCGGACCTCTTCTCTGTCTTCTCCCTTGACTTTTCACCAATTCTCTTCCCTCACTTAGTTCCTCCAGCCCGCAGCCTTCCGCTTTGGTTTTCTTGTTTTCCCTTTTCTTGCTCTGTTTTTGTTTCTTCGTCCGCTCAGCCGGAACCTTACTCTGTTTTCTCCCCCTCCCTCTTTTCTTGTTCTGTTTTTCTTTTTGGTTCTCTGACGAAACCCTCTTCAATTCCTCCCCTTTTCTTAATTTCCCTCTGCCCCCCTTTTCAGCCAATGTTCCCCCATTTTCTTAGCCGTCCAATTTCTCTCTGCTCTCTCTCCTTTGTTGCTCCTCAAAATTCCGCCCCCTCATTTTCCTTTTTCCCAGCCTTTTTCATCCATTTTGCTCCGCCCGTCGCCGGCTCTGTTTTTTGTTTCCTCCAACCTCGCCGCTGCTTTTCTTTTTTTTTCTTCTTCCCCTTTGCTTAGCCACCATCCCTCTCTCGGCTCCTTTTCTTTCTTGGCTTTATATAGGCATCATAACCCTAAACCTTCAGTAAACTCTTCCCTATTTGCAGCTAAAGGGGCTGCCCAACTCTATGTTTGCAAGCTGCGGCAATACGCAGCTTGCATGCCGCGTTTCTCTCTTTTTTTTTTTTGAAAAGTAATTTAACAATATTTAATAATAAAATACTAAATAATAATAAAAAACAACAATTTTACGTCAAAATAAACAAACTAAAACAACAAAATTGCCATTTTCAATCCTTTTTTTTCATTTTTCATTTTTCATCATTTTTCACTTTTTTTCCTTTTTTTTCACTTTCAAGAAATTCTATGCTAAAAACTTAAAAATAGAAATAAAACTAGAAACTAAAAAACTAAAAATCGAATAAAACGAACACGACAAATAAAACAAATAAAAAACTAAAAATAAACAGTAAATGAAATTACACCAAAATTTGGTGTCTACAGTTTGCCCCTCTTTGTCTGAGTTTTGAAAAACTTGAGACAAAGAAGTAGACACCAAATATTTACCTGTATTATTCGGCGGTGAACGTCTCAAACGATGGGGACTGACCCTTGACACGAAATTTTAAAATCGGGACTGACTCGAGACAGAAATTTAAACGGGACTGGCCCGAACAGAATTTAAACGGGACTGACTCGAACAGAAATTTAAACGGGACTGACCCGAACAAGAATTTAAACGGAACTGACCCGAACAGAATTTAAACGGGACTGATCCGAACAGAAATTTAAACAGGACTGACCCGAACAGAATTTAAAAGGGACTGACCCGAACAGAAATTTAAACGGGACTGACCCAAACAAGAATTTAAACGGGACTGACCCGAACAGAATTTAAACGGGACTGACCCGAAAAGGAATTTAGACAGGACTGACCCGAACAGAAATTAAACGGGACTGACCTGAACAGAATTTAAACGGGACTGACCCGAATAGAATTTAAAACGGGACTGACCCGAACAAGAATTTAAACGGGACTGACCCGAATAAGCTTTTAATCATGGGACTGACCCGAATAAGCTTTAAAATGGGATAGACCCAGACAGAAATGTAAATGGGATAGACCCAGACAGAAATTTAAATGGGATAGACCCACGGGATAGACCCGGATAGAAACGTAAATGGGATAGACCCACGGGATAGACCCGGACAGAAATTTAAATGGGATAGACCCAAACAGAAATGTAAAAATCATGGGACTGACCCGAATAAACATAAAATTATGGGACGCTCACTAGTGGGACTAACCCACGGCTAGTGGCGGTGCAAAAAGGAAATGCTCACTAGTGGGACTAACCCACGGCTAGTGGCGAACGAAAAGAAAATGCTCACTAGTGGGACTGACCCACGGCTAGTGGCGAATGAAAGGAAAAACTCACTAGTGGGACTGACCCACGGCTAGTGGCTAACGAAAGGAAATGCTCACTAGTGGGACTAACTCACGGCTAGTGGCTAACGAAAGGAAATGCTCGCTAGTGGGACTGACCCACGGCTAGCGGCGAATGAAAAGAAATGCTCACTAGTGGGACTGACCCACGGCTAGTGGCTAACGAAAGGAAATGCTCGCTAGTGGGACTGACCCACGGCTAGCGGCAAACGAAAAGAAATGCGCACTAGTGGGACTGACCCACGGCTAGTGGCTAAAGAAAATGAAATGCCTTGACAATCGGACAGTGGGATCAAACCCGAGCTTGCCGTGATGAATTTGATTTGATTCTTGACTTTGATTTTTTGATTTTTTTGATTTTTTTTGATTTTTTGATTTTTTTGATTTTTTTGATTTTGATTTTTTTCTGACTGAGAGAGACTTATCTGAAATAATTTGCCCCAGTGTGATGAATTGGTCAGTGGGATTAAACCCAAGTCTGCTCAATGGGAAGTTGGCGGCACGAAGTTCAACGTGATCTTGTGAAGTTGGCGGCACGAAGTCCAGGCCCAACGTGATATTTGGAATGTTGGCGGCACGAAATCCAGGCCCAACGTGATATTGTGATGTTGGTGGCACAAAATCCAGGCCCAACGAGATTTTTGAGATGTTGGCGGCACCAAGTCCAGGCCCAACGTGATGTTGTGAATGTTGGCGGCACTAAATCCAGGCCCAACGTGAACTTTGCGATGTTGGCGGCACCAAATCCAGGCCCAACTTGATTTTTGAAAAGTTTGTGAATGGTCAGTGGGATAAGACCCAGTCCTGCCATCCAATTGGTCAAGAAATTGAATTTGATTTTCCAAGAAACAAGGATTTGAACTTGATTTTCCAAGAAATAAGAATTTGAACTTGATTTTTGACTTTTGAAATTTTCTGATTTTTTTTTTGAGAGAATCTTTTCAAAAATAATTTGCCCCAAGTGTAGGGCCCTTTTCCCTTCTTTCTTCTCTTTTTTCGACATCGGCCTTCCACATCACCAGATGCTCTTTCGTTGATTTCAACCATGGATACCTGCACAGGGGCTTACCAAAGTATGACATGTACTTGAGTTTCAAAATATTGCAACTACTATTCATAGAAAGAGTAGTGTGATTGATTTGACGAAATCCTCAAATGGACTATATAAAAAATTTGCCCCAGTGTGGGCTTATTTCATGAAATCTCACAAATAAAATTTTGCCCCAATATGGGCCATTTAATTGCAAAAACTTGTCTGGATGACTTTCCATTTATTTGAACACTGTAAGAAACCATGTTTCCTAAAAGAAAATTTCAATGATGAATTTCTTGAAATAAAATCAGATCACAGAAGATTTCTTCCTCACCTTGGCATTGGTGTTTTGGGTAATGGGTCACAATTTCCAGTTGGTTCATCTTTCAGGACCGATCAAGTGGGCGTTATTTCTGATTTGGAAATGAGAGGTCAAGATTTGTCTTATTTTTGTGCCCGAATTGTATGTAATCCATTCAATGTCACATCTTAGTGAAAGCAAAGAGTTTGTCACCCTTATTTCTTAAGAAAACGTAGTCCACATATTGAGCTTTATAGGCTTGCAACAATATGGATAACGATAACTAATCATGTGGGAACAGGCTATAGCCTTAAGATCACAAATGATTGATGGATTTCTTATGAGCATAATACTCACTTTGGATTGTCATGAAGGAATAAGTCAACGATGGACTTTATTAGCTTGTAATGTGGCTTGAAAACGATAGTTAAAGAATAAAACTTTCAAGGACATTGCACCGAAGATCGCATTTTTCAAAATTGCCCCTATTTTGAACTCAAAAATCCCAGACTTTGTTTGTATTCTTCTCATCATTCACCAGGGACTTCAGCGTCGAATTTTTCTGCATTTTCTTGCATTTACTTTTCTTGCTTTGCTTTTTGTCTCTTTTTCCTTTCCCTCAACTTGGTGGATTTTCACATGGTGAGTAGAGTCAACCCCATACCCAGGCAATTTAGAAATACAGCTAAAATTTTCCGGCATCAGAAATTTTCTTGACAGGGCCATTGCAAAAAACAGAAGTCAGGACTTTCGGCTTTTGTAATGGGGTCAGGTATGGTGTTTTAGAAAAGTTAAGGCTTGAAGGCAGATTTTAAAAATGGTTTGAAGAATCTGAGATCGCATTGTTGCGTCAACCCTATTTTAGGGCTAAATCAGAACTTTGCCCCAGTTTATGCTCAATTGAGGCCTTTTCTCTTTCATTTTCTTTCTTCTTTTGATTTTTTGGCTTTCTGACACAAAATTTGCCCCAATTTATTTTTTGAACTGAGGTTCTCTTTTCTCTTTTCCTTTTGATTTTGTTGCATTGTCACTTTTCACTTCTTGAAACTTTTTCCATTTTCATTTCAAACTTGCCCCCAGTGTGGGGTTTGCGATTCTCAGGGGTTGCCAAACGAAATAATTTATTCTGATGGCTCAAAAGGGATAACTAGGGATAGAATGTTTGATTGGAAAAGAAGAGGGCCTGACTTTTGCTCCGTCCCTTACAATAACTCTGAAAGGAAACTTTCGTTAATGGGAAATTTTTTTGCATGTATCTGAATTAACTGTCTGAGGAAGACCATTGTTCATCCATATTTGTGAAACATAGGCGGTCCGTGCGGACAAATCATCTTCCTTTTCTTTCTTTTCGAAAATTGAAACCCAAGTGGAATCAAATTTCCCCAATTTTGTGGTTCCCTCCTTATTCTAGCATTTTTGCTTTTCCCCTTCTCTCTTTTTCTTTTTCAAAAATCCCCAATCTCCTTCCCCAATGTGGGGTGCGATCATAAGTGCACTCGAAAAGAACCACCAATTTTCTTAGCTCAAATGAGGATGCAAGGGATGATCAGTGTTTAGGTTGTAGAAATGACGGCCAAAGTATCATTCTTACACCTCATGACAACCAAAGTAGCGAAATGGTCATTGAAAATCCACTCCTCTTTTGATATTTGAAAATTTTCCAATGAAGGGTAGTGATCATTAGGGTTCTTATTTGAAACGAAATTACTCTTTCAAAGGCTCAAATGGGAGAGTAAATGATAAAATGTGTATAGGTAGAGAAACGAATGCTCAAAGTATCATTCCAAATTTTCAAAACAAATAAGAATAATGCACATTTTTGCTTTCACTTAGATGTGAATTGAATATAATTAGACACAGTGAACATTTTCAAGCAGAGGTTGCCCCAATTTGCAATTTATCAATCAATGGGACTGATTTTATTTTGGGGTTGAATGAAATGGGCAAAATATAAATTGTACAGTGAAGGAGAAAATGTATCTCATGAGGCCTTTGGAGTGACCATTCACCTTTTTCTGAGCACTCTTATTGTATAGCTCGGATCACCAACCTAGTGTACATGAGGATTTTAGAGAGTATACACTTGTGAAATTCCGACTATAGGTTGAAAAAATCTCAATTTGATCTTATTTCTCAAAATTCATCATGAAATTTCCAATGAATAAGGATAAAGAATGAAATGTACATAAATATACACAAGACAATGATTGTCCAAAAATTTTATTGTTGAAACAGTTTGAAACAAAATTCCTCATTCAATTATGATACAAATGAGAAAAGAGAAACTTGTAAAGGGCTCCTCATATACACTTTTCATCTCCTTTTCTTTTGGAACAAAATGTATTAACAAATCAAATAAACAGAATTTCCCTTTGGAAGACAATTACAACATCTCTCAGAGGCTTTAGCGTAGAGCTTCCAGATAAATCATTTATGTTTTCGTGGCAATGTCTGCCCAAGAATCAAGTAATACTTGTAATCTTCAAGCTTTATTGGATCAAAATTATCAGATATAGAAGAATATTTTCGCCTTATTGAAACATTTTTATGAATGCAAGGGAGGGGGAAACAAAAGAAAAATACCCTGAGTTAGTAAGAAAGAATATAAAATCGGTATGCATGTCCTATGGGGGGACCCTTTTTGTGCCAAGGGTAGGCCTAGCATGAAAATGCAATCCTCTAGGATAGACACTATACCATACCTGATGGATCTGATCAACTCATTGAGTGAAAAATAATTCTTTGAAAAATTTGGTCAATTGGAGTGACGAGAGACATTTGTAAAAATGAGATCCACGTCCGAATGGATTGATCACTTTTGATCGATACAAGAATTTGCAAAAACGCACGGGTTTGACCTTGACAAACTTCCTATCGAAGAGATCGGAATTCGTTGACAAATTTTTCAGTGAAGCACGGGTCAAAACCCCAACTGATCAAATGGCTAGATGCAATGGATGGTTTTCTCAAAATTGTCTAGGTTTCCCAATTTGAAATTCGACATTGAAATTCTAATTGGTCAAATGAAATTGACAATTTATTAAAAATCGACCGGATTACCCTAAAAGGGAAACATGTCAAATGAATTGAATGAAATTTAATTTATCCAAAATTAATCAGATCACCATAAAAAGGGTAAATTGATCAAATAGATTGAACGAAACTTGATTTATTCAAAATCGGCTCGGTTGCCCTACAAATGGGTAAATTGGCCAAATGAATGAAATTGAATTAGTGATTTATTCAAAAATCGGCCGAATGACCCTCAAAAGGGTAAATTGGTCAAATGAATTGACGATTTATTCAAAATCGACCGGATGACCCTAAAAAGGGTGAATTGGTCAAATGACCCTAAAAAGGGTAAATTGGTCAAATGAATTGACGATTTATTCAAAATCGATCAGGTGACCCTAAAAGGGTAAATTGGTCAAATGAATTGACGATTTATTGAATGAATCGGCAAAATGGATTGGTTGAATTGTCCGGCCATTGGTTATTTCAAAATTTTTGAGGTGCATTAGTCTATGACCTTCTAAAAATCAAATTTTGGCCTCAATTTATTTATCGTCTCAATAGGAGGAATCATTTGTGAATTTCTTCAAATTAATGTCCTTCACGCAAGGGATTTTTACCAATTTTTTATAAAATGGCCAAAAAGTGATTATTAGATGCTCATATTCCAAAGATCATTCCATGAAAATGATCGGATCCTACCTTACCTTGTGCACTACCCCTTTGGATGGTACAAAATGTAAACGTGCAAGTCTCACTGGATTAAGTATCCGAGACACAAGGTGGCTTATTCCTAAACACGGGATTCCCTATGTGGCATTCCCTTTCTAATGTTTATGCATGATGCCATTTATTAAAACGATGTAAATATGTGACAAATATGGCCTAAAGGACATAGATAATGCATCGAGGGGAAAAGGTCTAAAATGTACTTATTGAAAATTAAGTGCAATAACTGAAATTTAAACATGCGAGTTATCTAGTGGGTAAGTCACTAAAAGAGTGCCAAAGAGGCCTCTTATTGCTAAGGCATATGGATGCAAGCCAAGAAAACAAAAGATTGGTTAGTGCAATTGATAGTACACATAACATATTGGGAGCAAATAAGAAAAGAATTACAATAAAAGCAAATAAAAGGGGTGGAACCCCTTCCCTCGTGCCTAAAGTGCTTAAAAGAGGGTGAGGCTGACTCTAAACTAGGCAAATGCTAACATGGATGCATGAGGCTGGGGCTCACTAATGCAACTAGACTCGATAAGGCTTCGGCTCCCAAGCCTTCAGACCTAAAGGCAAAGGGTCATCACTTCCAAGGCCTTCGATCGGTGGCTCGAGTGATCCCTTAGGTAGCGCTATGGGCGCAGTGCACACCATCCGCCTACCCAAGGCAATCAATCATAATCCTACAAGGCGGTGTGGGATAGCGCCCACGAAAAATAAAATAAAATGGGATAACAATAAGTAAACGTGCACGTATGAAGTGTTCCCTATTTTGAGGGAAGGGGTTGAGAACCATGCGAGGCTCTAAGGGTGACACACCCCCCCTAAATGCAATGCAAGCGCAAGATAAACAAGTAAACATACATCCAATCAACCAATCATACATTCGCGAGTGAGGGAGTAGTTGGATATGCGTGAAATGCAAAATCCTAAAAAAGGAAAAAAATGCAACCCTAAAACACCCAAATGTGATATATGAAAAGGTTAAAAGAAGAAAAAGATTGATTAAATCAAATTTGCTCGGACTCTCGAATGTCCCCAGTGGAGTCGCCAACTGTCGCGCCCCATTTTTGATAAATAAATAAATGGTTTAAAAAATGTATTTGTGATTGGAAAATGAATTGTGATTTAAAAGAAAAATGGGTCTAAATGGGGTTTTGAGAATGCGACGATTTGACCCAAAATGTAGTTTAAAAAGGGTTTTTTGAAATCAAAATCGGAGTCGCCACTTGGTAATGAGTTAAGGTGTACCAAGTCACCTAAAAATGAATTTTTAAAGAAAAATAGGAAAAAGTAGTAAGAAACCCCTTTTAAACGACTCCTAGTCCACGTAAACCAAAGAAAAAGGTTCGGGAGTCACATTTGACAAAGGGGAAGGCAAGGATAAAATCCAAGGCACCCCTTTGACCTAACCAAGGCTAGTTGCATGATTTAATCAAAGATTTTCTTGTTTTAACCAAAGAATTTATTACATTTGGATGCACTACATGAATGCAAACCCTAGACCTAGGGGTATTGGGGGAAATTTCTCTTCAAAGGTTGAGTGGTGCCAATCACATTAATTGTGAAGCCCAATAACGATCCTTTGAAGAAGTCACGAATAATGCGAGTGGGATGCAAATGAATGGAATGCATGTATGCAATGTGAGGACATGAGTTTGAAAAAGTAATAAAAAAAACAATAAATATGTAAATGAAAATGTGCACGTGAGTGGGCAAGGTACGGTATGTGAAATGATAATATGAAGTGCATGTGTGCAAGTGATGATAAAAGTGTTCGTGTGCAAGTGAAGAAACATAAAGGTGCACGTGTGCAAAATGGGAGGAAAAATGAAAGTGTGACGAGGGTATAAAATGGTAGAGTGGATTTAAAAATGCATGAGCCTAGGGAATTCATGCATATTGGGTACGGGGAGACCTTAATCGTGACTGAATTTGCCCTTTTATAGAGGGAATACAAGCGTGCTAAGGCTTAGAAAAAGCCACACTCGTCTATATCCCATATTTAAGGGGACTCTCAAGCAAATGAACCCTATAACTAGCATGAAATGCAAAAAATCCTAAAATGGAGGGAAAAGGGGTTCGAGGGGCATGCAAAATGATAAAACTAAAAAGAATGCATGACATGTAATGAACATGCAAACATGTACTAACGAGGGAAAATTCCTAAGGGTCTAGCGTTGGACTAGCCCATTCTATGAATTCCTACTAGCGTTGGACTAGTGGAAACGTACATTCATCCATCACATTCATTCATGGCTATGGAAAGCGAGTAGACATGTCAATCACCTATAAACACATAGCACATAACACTTAGCATGATCGACTAAATGCAAGGCCCTAACAAAGCAAATTAACACGTAGCAACTAAGCATGCAAGACACATAAGACAATTAAAGCCCTAACTATTACATTTGCTAGCTAGGCACATGACTTCGATAGGTCTTCATTGAATGCTCCTCCAAGCCCTATCTATTACATTAGGGAGACCCTACTACAATCTAAAAGGGGGAAAAGGAATAAAATAATTAAATCCCTAACTATTACAAGCCAAGAGGTGTACGCATACCCCATAAAGAATAACTTAAATAAAAGGCAAAAGTAAATGACATAAATAAAAGAAATTAAAGAAAGGCTAGGAAAGCAAAGTAGACATGTATATTCACATAACACGTAGGAGCACGTAGGAAAAATAACGCAAGAATATAGAAGTTACCTCCCTTGCAATGGAAATTGAGTAAATGAGATATTAGCTTCAAAACAATAAAAAGGGTCAAGGCACCAATTTATTTGACAAATAATCACAAAGGATAAAAATAAACATGAATTTGAATCAATTAAATCATGTCAACAACCCACATTTAAGAAGTCAAGAGAAGAAAGGACTTGATTGCAAAGATTGACAAAATTTTGGGGCCAAAATTAAAGAAAAACAAAGTTTAGGGACCTATGTGCAATTACATTAGGGAGCCAATTGAAAGGAATGGAAAGCTTCCAGGGCCACAGTATAGTTAAGGGAAAATGCAGGGGCTGATTTGCAACTTCATTTCTGGTCTCTTAAGAGACAAGGCCACTGGGCCATTTTATTTGTTGTGGGCCGAAAGCTCCTTGAGCCCGTTGCAAAGCCCAGAGGCCTTAGGTGGGCTGGCCTTCATTTCTTAACAAAGCAAACCCAACAAAAGGAGTGGGTTCTTATTCCTTAGGTCCAAGCCAAAAATCCAAATAAAATAAGCCAAATCACTTGCACAAACCCAATCAAATATTATTATCCAAATCCTAAATCATAACACTAAGCCCAACAATATATAAACAAAACAACTAAGGTTATTAAACCCCAATTATAACCCACAATCAAGAATTAATCTGATTAAAAGACTGCTCATGCGTATTCAAAGATGATTAAAATCTAAAAGGGAGAAACAAGTTCACTTTTTCCAATTCTCCGGATCAGCACAAGGGGGAAATTTGAGGGGTTCCAATGTAATGAAAGTAAGGACCCAATTGACAGAATTACAACCATTTGGGGGCAAATTATGAAGCTCTAAAACTTTTGGGGTTATATCATAGCGGAAGCAAACAATGAAGGGGCTGAGAATGCAATTTTAGACAATTGATTGTCTTCTCCAGCGAGCTTAACATCAATTTAGCATTTTTGGCTCCCTTTTTGGTCGACAACATCAAAATTTAATTTCAATTCCAACCATTCGTAATCAGACAATGAAACCTGCAAGAAATTCCCCCCCAACCTTAATTCAAATTCACACAATGGTAGCGAAAGGAATAGCAAAATGGTAAGGCGGCAATGCATCGAAAATTCTCGAGCGTGAGAAAAGGAATTGGGTTATTTAGCCAGTTTCCTCGTACGGAAATGCAGACAATCATCATTGAATCTGAAAATTCAATCAGACATTCTAACAAACAATGAGTGGGCATGCAAAAACTTTCAGCAAATTTCTCTCAATTGACGCTAAACCCGTCCCAAAATTTTCAGCAAAACCCAAAATTTCAGTTCAATCAACAGAAAATGCCATGAACAATTGACGGGAAATTTGAAACAACAAAACTAACAGCAGACATGGCATGTTCATCGGCGGACATGCTCCGAAAGATTTCAGAGCTTCGTATTCGAACAAGAAACCAAAACGTAAAGGAGAAGATTACTTACAGTGCTCTCTCACAGTGGAGGTTCGTGGACGACAGTAGCCGATCCTGACGGAATGGTGATGGCTCTGGTTGCTCTGTTTTCCAAGTTCGTCCTTCACTTTGCCGCAATTTTCTTCCTCCATTTCCGTTTGCAGCCGCGGACCTCTTCTCTGTCTTCTCCCTTGACTTTTCACCAATTCTCTTCCCTCACTTAGTTCCTCCAGCCCGCAGCCTTCCGCTTTGGTTTTCTTGTTTTCCCTTTTCTTGCTCTGTTTTTGTTTCTTCGTCCGCTCAGCCGGAACCTTACTCTGTTTTCTCCCCCTCCCTCTTTTCTTGTTCTGTTTTTCTTTTTGGTTCTCCGACGAAACCCTCTTCAATTCCTCCCCTTTTCTTAATTTCCCTCTGCCCCCCTTTTCAGCCAATGTTCCCCCATTTTCTTAGCCGTCCAATTTCTCTCTGCTCTCTCTCCTTTGTTGCTCCTCAAAATTCCGCCCCCTCATTTTCCTTTTTCCCAGCCTTTTTCATCCATTTTGCTCCGCCCGTCACCGGCTCTGTTTGTTGTTTCCTCCAACCTCACCGCTGCTTTTCTTTTTTTTTCTTCTTCCCCTTTGCTTAGCCACCATCCCTCTCTCGGCTCCTTTTCTTTCTTGGCTTTATATAGGCATCATAACCCTAAACCTTCAGTAAACTCTTCCCTATTTGCAGCTAAAGGGGCTGCCCAACTCTATGTTTGCAAGCTGCGACAATACGCAGCTTGCATGCCGCGTTTCTCTTTTGTTTTTTTTTTTTGAAAAATAATTTAACAAAATTTAATAATAAAATACTAAATAATAATAAAAAACAACAATTTTACGTCAAAATAAACAAACTAAAACAACAAAATTGCCATTTTCAATCCTTTTTTTTCATTTTTCATTTTTCATCATTTTTCACTTTTTTTCCTTTTTTTTTCACTTTCAAGAAATTCTATGCTAAAAACTTAAAAATAGAAATAAAACTAGAAACTAAAAAACTAAAAATCGAATAAAACGAACACGACAAATAAAACAAATAAAAAACTAAAAATAAACAGTAAATGAAATTACACCAAAATTTGGTGTCTACAAGTTCGGGAGCAAATTTGGACAACTTTTTAAACTGAGTCTCATACTCAGTTACACTCAACATCCCCTGACAGAGTTTAATGAATTCGTCCTCTCTCTTCTCCTAGACGATGGGTGGTAGGTATTTTTCGTTGAAGTCCCGTACAAAGTTTAGCCAAGTCCATGCAGTTCCTTCTCTCTCCCACTTGGCCCTCACTACATTCCACCAGGCCCTAGCTGGCCCCTCGAACTGAAATACAGCGAATTGGACTTGTCTCTCCTCAGTATAGTTTAGGGCAGCAAAAATATTTATCATGGCCTCCAGCCATTTCTCAGCCTCATACGGGTCTGGCCCTCCTAAAAACTTGGGTGGGGAGAACTTTTGGAATCTCTCCAAAGCTCTATCCTGCCCCATATCGGGGTCCCGAGGTTGGTTTACAGGGGCTTGACCCTGTTGTTCCACTA
This sequence comes from Coffea arabica, assembly GCF_036785885.1. Taxonomy (NCBI): domain Eukaryota; kingdom Viridiplantae; phylum Streptophyta; class Magnoliopsida; order Gentianales; family Rubiaceae; genus Coffea; species Coffea arabica. The sequence goes on from NC_092326.1 coordinate 16,355,009, forward strand.
AACGGGCCAGAATATTAGTCATTTGCTGGATGGCAGTTGCCACTTGATCTCCCCCTGTAGCTTGGGGTTCAGGTTGTGCCTCAACCGTTGCCTCTCTTTCCTCTCTCAATTCTCGTACCGGTTCCTGGGCTTGTCTACCCCCACGGCTACGACTAGGACCGCGTCCTCGATTAGTTCCCATAGCTTGACTTCTTCTACCCTCCATGGTTCGTAGCGAATCAACTATAACAATATAACCAACTAATCAATAATAGAATATAGCCACTAAGTAACTATATAAATATCAACAGCACAAAACAGAATAATGCAAATCATAAACCCCTCTAAATCATAAAACAAGGCAATACAACACATTCGATCAAAACAAGTCACATAGCTTATAGAGCATTAACCCTAGGTATCGCTCAGGCACTACACTTAATCAAGGCTCGAAACACGTGAATAAGAAGGATCCCAAATCCCATGAATATTTTCAATATTTTTCAAGTCCAGACTACTCGCATTCCCTGTGCCTTTGTTTTCACCATCCAAACTTATCCGAATATTACACGAGATCTCAACTGATCGTAAAGATGTCACTCTTTGGTATTCGGGGACAAGAATCCGAAAATATGATAATTCACCACTCAAGCTGGCCAGGCTCAAGAGCAAATCACCCGTATTAGAGATTCCTACCCAACATACATATCTAAGGTTCCCAACAATAGACAATTGTTCCATACTTAACAAGTCAATCCCCACAGTCCGAGAACCCTCTCCCGGCACGAGCTCAATAGGAGCTCTGATACCATCTGCGACGACCCCACCTCCCCTTAAGGCGTACCAAAGGGTTCGGCGGACCGCCTGCCCAGCTCTCGCCAGGACTCACTCACTATCTCAATCGAGTCATGTACACACATCCATGAACCATAAATAATATCTGCAATTCAAGCTTATAATTTACATTGATAGAAATCGAGGTACAAAGCCTCACTACACCAAACTAGTTTAAAACATATACAATCCAAGTACAACATGTTCCATTCGAGGAATAGCGCGAGTACAAGACCAAAAGTCAAAAGTTAAAACAAAAGGCTACGCTAGTCTTTTACAAGTCCACGCGTCACTCGTACCCCCTGTAAGGAAAACAAATAGCGTGGTGTGAGCTAAAAGCCCAGTGAGGTTCCAAATAGCAAATTGACCATTATTTATAAGTACTAGTTTTCGATATAGCAAAGTAACGAGTATGAAGAGTTCATAAAAGTAAGCAATAACACTTCAAGTAGCAATCTCAAAATGAGCGAGTGTAAAAGTTTTTAGAAGAAACAATAATCCAATAAACAATAATCATTCCAAAGCATAAGGATACGGATGGCTCTCAGGAGCCAACTTCCGTTCATCATCAGGGCTTGATCACATAGTAGTTGACACTCCGTCAACTTTCAAGTAAAGGAGCCAATCCAGTAGAACACCACTTACACTACTCTCCGTCCACCATTCACACCCCCTACTGGGCCCAAAATCCTCAATAAACATGGGTGGTAATACTCGAGTATACCAATTAGTCGAGGAGATATCACTCCACTCGACAAAGCAAGAGACCCAGGGCTCGTTACCCAACCGACCAAGCCCCTGCCGGCTCGACTAGAGTAACTTGCCACAGGGTTTCTAGAATTCCAGGAAGTGCGCGCATCATAACAAGTATGTCAAGTCAATTGCAACAATAAACAAGTATATATCATGTAAGGGCAAGTGCGATAAAGTACACTCTTGCCCTAACAATTCACGCATGTGGCATGTAATCATATTGGCACGTATCAAGTACAAGTATCGAGTTCAATTCAGTATTTGAAAGCACTCACCAAAAGATATAGTGCTTTTACTGGTCACTTTCAGGTTATACTCCGAGTTCGGAGTCCAAATCTGCGATAAAACTCAATTTGAGAACTTTGAAACATGACTAGAGTTCGAAACTTAGACGTTTCATTCAATAAGAATCAAGAAATTGAAATTCACTCGGACAGTAGTCGTGAAACACTTGCTCGCCTTTTTAAACAGTAAAACTTTGTAATATTTATACTTGAAATTGTCTTGCGAGTTGAAAGTACAAGGAAAACATACTTCGAGCAATCATTATTTCATTTCTCAAGGGTACAAGTTCGTCCAAGTCCTAACGTATAACACTCAAGAAACATAGTGGCCAAGGTTCTCGTTAGTTCAAGTAATAAGTACTTAACCTTCACTCAAGTCGCTAATATAGTTTTCTAGTCCTCGAGTAAAAATTCGGGCAGCATGCCCTTTGTGTTTACCTAATTTTCCAGCCTTTTAGGCTTCATTGTTTTTCTCAAACACAACCCAACATTATACATATCAGCAATTCATGTCAAGAGCCGTTCCATAGGCTCACAATATCATAATAACAAGAATCGTATTAAGTACAAGTGCAGAAATTCAATTTAGTTCAAAATAGATTTGACGTACAAATATGGAAATAACATATCCGAGGCTACGCTTATCGGATTAAAACGAAACCTATGCCGTTTCGAAGCTAAGACACAGAGATAGAATATTCATGAAGGTCACTTAGTCCAGTTCCTAATGTAACTTAGTCAAATTCTTGAATTACTAAACCAGAAACCAATTCATCGGCTGTTTAAACGCAGAACACTGTAATGAACATAACTCAGTGTACACAAGTCCGAATTAGGTGTTCTTAGATGCATTTTAAAACCAATTTAGAATGCTACAACTTTCATGTTTTGACAAAAAGCTAAATCAGAAGGGATCCTAGTCAAAAAATGTGATAAACTGGACTTAACTGATCACACGGACTGCTTAGGAAATACTTAAAATAGTAAGGGTATTTTGGACGTTTCACATCCTACGTTACTCCGATCGAGTTGAAATTTTGTAGGCACCTATAAAATGCAATTATCTACAACTTTTCTTCTTTGACCTAAGGCCAATTCGGCCTCTATCATACAGATACAAATTCAGACAGAATGTTGAGCAAAAATTCCAGATTCTGAAATTTTGAGTTTCTAATGCAACTTTCCTTAATTTCTTGGTCCAATCACTACCAAAACACCTTATACAACCTCAATTGCAACATATAAGCATTATACAACAATTTCGGCAGAATTTCCACAAGCCCTAGTTGTGACAGCCCCACCTTCCCCTAAGGCGAACCAAAGGGGTTAGCGGACTGCCTGCCCAGCTCTCGCCAGGACTAACGGTACGGTTTACGTCAATCTAAAACGTTCCGGAACATAACATCGCGCGCAAACAAATCAAAACACGAAATAAAATAAAATAAAATAAAACGAAAACCGAAGCCGAAATTTATCTAAACCATAGCCAAGCATATATGTACAACGGAAATCAACATTTACAACCATAATGGCATGCCAAAACCATTCATTAAGGAGTACACATTCGATTTGCCTATCAAAAGGAAATGAACCCGTTATACATTAGGGTTTCACTTCAAGAGCTATACAAAAGACATTTACAAGCTCAGTATGGCAATTGACTATCCAGTCCATTTTCAAAAGCAATTATATCCCTGTAAGGAAAACAAATAACACGGAATGAGCCAAAGCCCAGTGGTATACCACCCAATAAGCAATCAAAGTCATATAAGAATGAACCTTCATTTAAAGTACACAAATAAGCAATGAAGCAAAACGGTAAAAGGATACGGTCGGCTCTCAAGAGCCCATTTCCACGCTTGCAATCTTGAACCAACCTCATTGACTCTCCGTCAATGTTAAAATACCAAACCGTAGACAACTCTTTACTTCCATTCCTTCCACCCAACATACCCCAACCGGGCCCGCACTCCATTCAGTAATATTTTTGGTAATACTCGAGTTTACCGGAACCAAGGGTCTCATTACCACAAGGTTCCCCAGTACAGTCCCCGTGGCGATTCAATCTTCACGACCAAGCCCTCGCCGGCTCGATCCAATTGACTACCAAACGGGGTTGAGCTCAGTAATGCAGTAAGGCCGTTGGACATCGTCCAAACGACATCAATTCAGTTTCCATGAAATGAAATTCACCAACCAATATATCAAGTTCAGTAATGCAATAAAACGGTAGCCATTCAGTGACAATATCAAAAGAGGTGAGGGCGGTCAAGTACACCCTCACCTTAATCAATTTCAATATTCGAATAAGCCATCAAGGCATCACATAACATTTAACAAAGCCACATAGTAACAATTTAGTGAGTGGTATACTCACCAAGCAAGTAAGTGGTATTTCATGTACCACGATCACCAAGCCGTCGTGCACTACCTTCAAGCCCTAGAACATATAACACATACAATGAGACTCGATAACGAGTCATATAGCAATGCTAAACACAACCCCAATAGGGTTTCATATGCATAAATGAGCATAATAGCAAACCAGAAATTAGAAAATGGCCTTAGTCTTGGCCCCAAATAGAAAACTGTTTTATACTCATTATGCGGTAATGGTACAACTCTCACTACAAATATCGGTTGGGGTGTAAGACCCACCGTTTCGAAGCTATGGAACAGGCCTACAATAATGTAGAAGACCACTCAATCCAGTTCCTAGCTTAACTAGGTCGAAAATGCCAAATACTAACCCAGAATTCCTAAAACAGGTTCGCAAAACACAAAAAACTGTAATCAGTATATCTCAGTCCTTACAATTCCAAATGCCGAAATTCCAAAGGCATATGTTAGCTAAGACACTCAGCTACATTTCATCAGAAGACACCAACTCCAAAATCCAAACCAATTCCAGTCAAAATGGCCAATTACTATCGCAGTTTTCGCATTCTGCTCAAAGCAGAACAGCTACAGTAATTTCGTCATAACTCATTCTACATTAATCCAAATGACCTGAAATTTTGCAGGCACATCAACCTCATCAATACCTACAACTTTCATGTTTTGAGCAAAGTCAAATTCGGCCTCTAACACAGTGATCTAAAACCGGACAGAATTGGGGCTTCAAGAACCCTAACTTTTCAAATTTCACACCAAATCCAAAATTGATTGCATTTAACCATAATTCACACTCACTAGAGTCATTTCCAACCATTACAATTCATCATACAAGCCCCCAACATCAAGATCATATTAAACCAGAAAAATTCCCAATAAAATAAAAACTTCACCATAACAAGCCAAATCAAGAAATAAATCACATTTTCACACACTCATGCCACTTCTAAGCATCATATGACCATTATTAGAGGTAGTAGGGTGTTCAAGCAACACTTACCAAGAAATCAAGAGAAAGAGGGATATTGGACACCTTTGATCTTCAAACAAAGTTCACCAATACACTTACTAACACTAGAAGCAAAGTTTTTATGGAGTAGAAACAACTCTAGGCTTTGGTTTGTGGTAGATTGGACCAAGTGGAAGCTTGCAAAATGAAGAAGTTCTTCTCCTTCTTGAGCTTGGGATGGCCGGCCAACACAAGGTAAGAAATGGTAAATTTTTATGATTTTTTTGAGATATTTAACCCTTGGTCAAGAAAGTCAAAATGATGAATAGTATTTCTTTAAAAGTATCCAATAAGAAGGTGACACTTGTCACCTTCATTAATGCCTTCTTATCTTTCTTTTCTCTCTCACATCAATCACTTCACACACACTACTTATCTCTTAACACCCGATAAATTTATAACAGTATCCGAAACTTAACCTTATTGGCCGAATTTTTCCGAACTTTTCGCACTAGTGGGTCCCACGTCCATTATTTATCCTTAATTTTCTAAAAACTCGCCAATGCTAGAAAAATCATCTTAAAACTATAATTGCTCATAAAATCCTCTCAGAAAATATTTCTAAGCCAGAAAATGCAAAATTATGCAATTAAAGGGGAATAAACCCTAGGAAAATAATTAGGGTTTTACGGGCTCTCACACTCTCCCCCCCTTAAAAGAATTTCGTCCTCGAAATTTCTCACCTTAATTCCCGAAAAGGTTTGGGTATTTCTTTCGCATTTCCTCTTCCATCTCCCAAGTAGCTTCCTCCACTCCGTGGTTTCTCCATAGCACTTTCACTAGCGGAATCTTCTTGTTTCTGAGCTCTTTGACTTTTCGATCGAGTACTTGAACCGGTTTCTCTTCGTAGGCCAGTGATTCATCTACTTCGATATCCTCCGGTTGTAAAACATGAGATGGGTCAGGATGGTACTTCTTTAGCATCGAGACGTGAAATACATCGTGGATTCGAGATAGACTGGATGGCAGTTCCAATCGATACGCGACCGCTCCAACCCTCTGAAGGATCTTGTAGGGTCCGACGTACCGTGGTTGAAGCTTCTTTCCTTTCCCCGTTGTAAGACTTCGTAAGGGTGTGATCTTGAGAAATACTTGATCTCCAACTTCAAATTCTAAATCCTTCCTTCGGTTATCCGCGTAGCTCTTCTGGCGACTCTGGGCGGTTTGAAGCCGTTGCCTTATCAACTTGACCTTCTCGTGAGCCTCTTCCATCCATGGAATAGTTGTCGGGTCCAGTGCCTTCTTTTCACCAACTTCGTCCCAGTAAATCGGTGAGCGACACTTGCGTCCGTAAAGAGCTTCGTACGGAGCCATTTGAATCGACGAATGAAAGCTATTGTTGTACGCGAACTCCACCAAGGTCATGTGCTGACCCCAACTGCCTCCAAAATCCAAGATGCACGTTCGCAGCATGTCCTCGAGAGTTTGAATTGTCCGTTCTGACTGGCCATCCGTCTGAGGATGATAAGTAGTGCTCAAGTTGAGTTTCGTCCCCAGGGTTTCTTGGAACTTCTGCCAAAATCGCGACACAAACCGTGGATCCCGATCGGAAACGATGCTCACAGGAACACCGTGTAGTCTTACTACTTCGTCCGTGTACAGTCGGGCCAACTGATCCATTGAGTACTTCATGTTCACCGGCAAGAAATGGGCCGACTTGGTTAATCGATCAACGATCACCCAAACGGCATCGTGTCCCCTTTGCGTCCTTGGTAAACCTGAAACGAAGTCCATAGTGATGTTTTCCCACTTCCACTCGGGTATCTCCAAGGGTTGTAACAAACCCGATGGTTTTTGATGCTCCGCCTTCACTTGCTGGCAAATGAGACATTTCTGCACGTATTGAGCTATTTCCCTCTTCATATTATCCCACCAATAGGTCCCTTTCAGGTCTTGATACATCTTGCTGCTACCCGGATGGATTGTATACTTGGACCGATGAGCTTCCTCCAGAATTTCTGCTTTCAATGACTCGTCCTTTGGTACTACAATTCGGTTCCGATACTTCAGAAGACCCTCAGGACTTAAATTGAAGTCCGTAGTTTCTCCCTTTTCCACTTTCTCTCTCCACTTCCGCACCATCAAATCCTTGCCTTGCACCTCTTTTATACGTTCCAGTAGAGTGGATGTAACCCTAATATTGCCAAATATCACCTTATGGCTCCCAAGACAGGGTTTCCACTCGCACACGGATTCTAGCAAATCCCATTCCTTGATCATTAGCCCTGCCACTTGCACTTTACGACTCAAGGCATCTGCTACCACATTTGCCTTTCCCGGATGGTAATTGATCGTACAGTCATAATCTTCCAGGAATTCCATCCATCGCCGTTGTCTCATATTCAGTTCCTTCTGGGAGAAGAGATATCTCAGACTCTTGTGATCCGAATACACCTCGAAGGTCACCCCATATAGGTAATGCCTCCACTTTTTCAGAGCAAATACAACAGCGGCTAATTCCAGGTCGTGAGTCGGGTAGTTCTGCTCGTGAAGCTTCAATTTCCTAGAGGCGAAAGCTATCACATTCCGGTTCTGCATCAAAACACATCCCAATCCCTCTCGCGACGCGTCCGCATATACTGCAAACCCGTCCACTCCATTTGGCAAGACCAATACTGGAGCCATGGTCAATCTTTTCTTTAATTCCTGAAAATTCGTTTCGCATCGGCCGTTCCACATAAACTGGCCATGCTTCTTCGTTAGGTCAGTTAGAGGTCCTGCCAGTTTGGAAAAATCCTTAATGAACCTTCGGTAGTACCCAGCTAGCCCTAGAAAGCTACGAATTTCCGTGGGGGTTTCTGGCCTCTTCCAATTTGTCACGGCCTCAACCTTTGCCGGGTCCACCGAAATACCTTCATGAGAGATCACGTGCCCTAGAAATGCCACTTTCTCCAACCAGAACTCGCATTTGCTGAACTTGGCGTATAGCTGATGTTCCCTCAATGTCTGCAACACCATTCTTAAATGCTCTTCATGCTCCTCGCGTGTCTTAGAGTAGACCAAAATGTCGTCAATAAACACCACGACAAATCGGTCCAGGTAGGGTTTAAAAACCCTATGCATTAAGTCCATGAAGGCGGCGGGAGCATTAGTCAGTCCAAAGGGCATAACGGCGAACTCGTAATGCCCGTATCTCGAGTTGAAAGCAGTTTTCGGAATGTCCTCCTTCCTAATCAACAACTGGTAGTATCCCTGTCGGAGGTCCAACTTCGAGAAGACCACTGCTCCTTGCAGCTGGTCAAACAACTCGTCGATGTGGGGCAGTGGATACTTATTCTTGATCGTCACGTTGTTCAGCCCCCTATAGTCAATACACATCCTCAAAGTTCCATCCTTTTTCTTCACGAATAGAACAGGAGCTCCCCAAGGAGACTCACTCTCGTGAATGAATCCCCGCTCCAAAAGGTCTTGTAATTGCAACTTAAGCTCTTTAAGTTCTGCAGGCGCCATTCGGTAAGGGGTTTTGGAGATAGGTGCGGTTCCAGGTAAAAGATCTATTCGGAATTCTATCTCTCTTTCCGGAGGTAAAGCCACTAACTCATCAGGAAACACATCCGGAAATTCCCTCACTATGGCCACGTCTTCCACTTTTAACTTATCCGTAGGGGTATTAATTAAGAAGGCCAAAAATCCTTGCGCCCCTCTACTTATCAATTTCCTAGCTCGAATGCCCGAAATGAGAGCAGATGAGGCTAACCTACCCCTTATATCTAACCTTAAGGTTGCCTCGCCAGGAATGCGAAATTCAACTATTTTCGTTTTACAGTCCAGTTGGGCGTTATATTTAGCTAACCAGTCCATACCCAAAATCACGTCGTACCCCTTAATGGATAAACTAATCAAGTCCCCTAAAAACCTCCTTTCACCTATCCATACGTCGCAATCCCTATAAACCATACTAGTCACCAAACGTTGGTTCCCCGTAGGTGTACTAACCTCTAAGTCATATGGTAAACTAGCAGGTTTTATATCGATGCCACACATGAAATCAGGGTTAACAAACGAATGAGTGGCACCAGGATCAATTAAAACTTTGGCAAAGCGGTGGAAAATAGGGATCGTACCTTCCACCACCTCGGAAGACTCTGGGATCTGGTGAGGCTCTAAGGAATATACCCTAGCCGGAACTTTTGGTTTGGATCCGTCTCCCTTGGCCGATCCAGTATTGGTTCTCGACGGTAGTTGGCTCCCCTTTTCGTCTTGTTTCAGGACCGGACATGTAGCCAGTTGATGGTCCGCACTTCCACACCGCAGACATTTCCCCAGTTTCCTCCAGCAATTGTCCTCGGTGTGGTTTGTCTTTCCGCAGTGCCCACAGGGACCACGAGGTGCCGAAGCCGAGCCACTCTGGATGTTTCCCCTTTGCCCTCGCCCAGCTTGGCCGCCCCTGAACGGAGTCCCTCTGCCTGGTCCAGAATGACGACCACCTCCAGTTCCTCGTCCAAACTTGGAGGGAGTGCTCTTCTCACCTTGTCCAGACGTACTCCCAGGAAATCCACGCTTCTTAGCCTGGAAGTTTCGGACCTGAAGCCGTGCACTCTCAACTCGTTGGGCTTTTTCCATAGCCTCGCTAAACGTGGTAATTTGAGCCGCCGCGAGATCCTTCTGGATCTCAACGTTCAAGCCCTGAATGAAGCGCCTCACTCGTCTTTGCTCAGTCATGATTAATTCAGGCGCAAATTTGGACAGGCGGGTAAACTGGCTCTCGTACTCCGCCACCGTCTGAGCCCCTTGCCGGAGCCGGATAAACTCGTCTTCCTTCCTCTCCTGGACTAGAGGAGGGAAAAACTTGGCATTAAACTCTCGTATAAAGTTCACCCATGTCCTCGGTGTCTGCTCTCGCTCCCATTTCTGCCTAATTACGTTCCACCAGGAACGGGCAGCTCCTTCCAGTTGAAACACGGCAAAAGTGACCTGCCGTTCGTCCGGGTAGTGTAAAGCCGCGAATATATCAACCATCTTCTCCAGCCATTTCTCGGCGACGTCAGGGTCGGGTCCCCCAATAAACTTTGGGGGGAAAACTTTTGAAAACGCTCAAGAGCTCTATCCTCGCTCTCAACGTGGTTACCAGGATTTCCGGGGTTAGGGTTTGGGTTTTGGCCCTGTTGTTGCACTACCTGTGCAAGTAGGTTGGTCATTTGCTGCATAGCAGCAGCTATTTGAACGTTGGGGTCTATCTGGGGTTCAGGATTTGGTCCAGTAGAAGCTTCCCCCGTTTCCCTAACTGGTGTGGGTTGCCTACCACGCCCACGTCCCCGTCCACTCCGTGTTCCTTCCATAAGGTATACTTGGTCTAGGCAAAAGTACTAAACCAAAGCAATAACAAAGCATATAAGTAACATTTAAGTTTTGCACAAAAACACATTTATACAGTCCAAGCATAAACACAATCACACATATATACATGCCAAACACATATATACAAGCAGTCAGTCAGGTACGGCCAAAGCACGTACGTACACAAAAGATCCACCTGAGGATAGGCCTATCAAAAGAGATTTACACATAGCTAACTCTACATCCAAAACGGTTAGCTAAGGCACTATCCCTATCCCTATATACACACAAGAGCCACCACTAGCCAAAAGAAGCCTCTAAGATCAAGGCCTAATCAGTCGCCGGGGTCTGAGACCCAGGCGATGGGGTAGACTCCTCCCCAGCCTCGGCCCCAGCATACGAGGCCTCGTCACTAGACTCCTCGAGTCCGTCGTCGCATAGGTTAAGGATCGCCTCAGCACGACCCCTGACCTTACGAGCTCGCTTAGTCTCGCGCTCGCGTGCATCTCTCAACTGATCACATAGATCATCAACTCTTTCCTCGACCTCTTGCACGTCATATTCTAGCTCTTTAATACGCGAGGCTTGCTTCTCATTGGTCGCCTTAGCCTGAGTCACCTCAGCTTCCAACGCAGCAACCACAGCTTCAAGCTTAGTATTTTCCTTAGCAAACTCCTCGCGTTCCTTTGCCACCGACAAAACTAGTGTATTTGGGTAGGCAAAGTTGCTACGACACCCACACTGTCGAACGCGGCTGGCCGGGCTCCAACGGACCACGGCCCCCTTCTGCCTAAGTTGATACTTAATCGGCGGCAACGTGCTATGAGGACGATCTCCTGCCGGACGGTCACTCGGGTCACCACTGGCATCCATCCTATAGCAAAGGAATAAACAACATGAATAACCTTAAAAACCATAATCAATAAAACCCTCAAGTCGAGCACTTCTATTACACCCAGGCTAGTTCAAACCTAGGCTCTGATACCACCTGTGACAGCCCCACCTTCCCCTAAGGCGAACCAAAGGGGTTAGCGGACTGCCTGCCCAGCTCTCGCCAGGACTAACGGTACGGTTTACGTCAATCTAAAACGTTCCGGAACATAACATCGCGCGCAAACAAGTCAAAACACGAAATAAAATAAAATAAAATAAAACGAAAACCGAAGCCGAAATTTATCTAAACCATAGCCAAGCATATATGTACAACGGAAATCAACATTTACAACCATAATGGCATGCCAAAACCATTCATTAAGGAGTACACATTCGATTTGCCTATCAAAAGGAAATGAACCCGTTATACATTAGGGTTTCACTTCAAGAGCTATACAAAAGACATTTACAAGCTCAGTATGGCAATTGACTATCCAGTCCATTTTCAAAAGCAATTATATCCCTGTAAGGAAAACAAATAACACGGAATGAGCCAAAGCCCAGTGGTATACCACCCAATAAGCAATCAAAGTCATATAAGAATGAACCTTCATTTAAAGTGCACAAATAAGCAATGAAGCAAAACGGTAAAAGGATACGGTCGGCTCTCAAGAGCCCATTTCCACGCTTGCAATCTTGAACCAACCTCATTGACTCTCCGTCAATGTTAAAATACCAAACCGTAGACAACTCTTTACTTCCATTCCTTCCACCCAACATACCCCAACCGGGCCCGCACTCCATTCAGTAATATTTTTGGTAATACTCGAGTTTACCGGAACCAAGGGTCTCATTACCACAAGGTTCCCCAGTACAGTCCCCGTGGCGATTCAATCTTCACGACCAAGCCCTCGCCGGCTCGATCCAATTGACTACCAAACGGGGTTGAGCTCAGTAATGCAGTAAGGCCGTTGGACATCGTCCAAACGACATCAATTCAGTTTCCATGAAATGAAATTCACCAACCAATATATCAAGTTCAGTAATGCAATAAAACGGTAGCCATTCAGTGACAATATCAAAAGAGGTGAGGGCGGTCAAGTACACCCTCACCTTAATCAATTTCAATATTCGAATAAGCCATCAAGGCATCACATAACATTTAACAAAGCCACATAGTAACAATTTAGTGAGTGGTATACTCACCAAGCAAGTAAGTGGTATTTCATGTACCACGATCACCAAGCCGTCGTGCACTACCTTCAAGCCCTAGAACATATAACACATACAATGAGACTCGATAACGAGTCATATAGCAATGCTAAACACAACCCCAATAGGGTTTCATATGCATAAATGAGCATAATAGCAAACCAGAAATTAGAAAATGGCCTTAGTCTTGGCCCCAAATAGAAAACTGTTTTATACTCATTATGCGGTAATGGTACAACTCTCACTACAAATATCGGTTGGGGTGTAAGACCCACCGTTTCGAAGCTATGGAACAGGCCTACAATAATGTAGAAGACCACTCAATCCAGTTCCTAGCTTAACTAGGTCGAAAATGCCAAATACTAACCCAGAATTCCTAAAACAGGTTCGCAAAACACAAAAAACTGTAATCAGTATATCTCAGTCCTTACAATTCCAAATGCCGAAATTCCAAAGGCATATGTTAGCTAAGACACTCAGCTACATTTCATCAGAAGACACCAACTCCAAAATCCAAACCAATTCCAGTCAAAATGGCCAATTACTATCGCAGTTTTCGCATTCTGCTCAAAGCAGAACAGCTACAGTAATTTCGTCATAACTCATTCTACATTAATCCAAATGACCTGAAATTTTGCAGGCACATCAACCTCATCAATACCTACAACTTTCATGTTTTGAGCAAAGTCAAATTCGGCCTCTAACACAGTGATCTAAAACCGGACAGAATTGGGGCTTCAAGAACCCTAACTTTTCAAATTTCACACCAAATCCAAAATTGATTGCATTTAACCATAATTCACACTCACTAGAGTCATTTCCAACCATTACAATTCATCATACAAGCCCCCAACATCAAGATCATATTAAACCAGAAAAATTCCCAATAAAATAAAAACTTCACCATAACAAGCCAAATCAAGAAATAAATCACATTTTCACACACTCATGCCACTTCTAAGCATCATATGACCATTATTAGAGGTAGTAGGGTGTTCAAGCAACACTTACCAAGAAATCAAGAGAAAGAGGGATATTGGACACCTTTGATCTTCAAACAAAGTTCACCAATACACTTACTAACACTAGAAGCAAAGTTTTTATGGAGTAGAAACAACTCTAGGCTTTGGTTTGTGGTAGATTGGACCAAGTGGAAGCTTGCAAAATGAAGAAGTTCTTCTCCTTCTTGAGCTTGGGATGGCCGGCCAACACAAGGTAAGAAATGGTAAATTTTTATGATTTTTTTGAGATATTTAACCCTTGGTCAAGAAAGTCAAAATGATGAATAGTATTTCTTTAAAAGTATCCAATAAGAAGGTGACACTTGTCACCTTCATTAATGCCTTCTTATCTTTCTTTTCTCTCTCACATCAATCACTTCACACACACTACTTATCTCTTAACACCCGATAAATTTATAACAGTATCCGAAACTTAACCTTATTGGCCGAATTTTTCCGAACTTTTCGCACTAGTGGGTCCCACGTCCATTATTTATCCTTAATTTTCTAAAAACTCGCCAATGCTAGAAAAATCATCTTAAAACTATAATTGCTCATAAAATCCTCTCAGAAAATATTTCTAAGCCAGAAAATGCAAAATTATGCAATTAAAGGGGAATAAACCCTAGGAAAATAATTAGGTTTTTACGGGCTCTCACACTAGTTCATCAAATAAATTGGGGAAAAACCTCTAAAACATGCTAATCATCCATGATTCCACCACTATAATCAAACTACTAAACTTAATTTAACAAAATTGAAAGCAAAACTTAGAGAGATAAGCTCTCTTACCTTGAATAGAGGTCACAAAGAGTAGCCCAAGCTTCCTCCTTCCAAAAACTTACCACAAATCACCACCTAGTCACTCAAGAACAAGTTTAATCGGTTTACTTTGTTTATTTTCTCACTAAGTTGTTGGATTTGAAGATGAAATGAAGAAATTTCTCTCTTGTTCTTCCCCTCTCTCTCTCTCGGCTCCTTGGCAGAAATATGAAGAGAAATGGAGCTTAGTTGCCTTATAATAAAGCAAGAGGATTAGGACTAATGGTGTCCACAAATTGGGCAAACACTTGGACTAATCTTGGCCACAAAATTTTCTCTTTCTTTCCCCTTGCATATGAACCACAATTTCGGTCAAGCTTGCTGCCAAGAGAGAAGATATTTTGCTCAAGTTCAATAAATTTGTTTGGTAAGCAAAAATGGTGGTCAAGTGGTGCGTTCAAACGGTAGTGCGCGGGACCCGCCGGTTCGCGCCGTTTTTCTTAAAACTCACGTACTAGGGTTTTTACTTCCCATTCACTAACCTTATATCATTGCTACTACTCACATATTATTTCTCACTTAAAAGTCACTTTTAATCACCCAATTTGGTCCTTGCTCCGTATCGAAAATTCGTCCGGCGGAAAATCGCGAAAACCCTAATTTTGCTCCAAACTTGAAATCGAAGAATAAAACCCTACTTTCTAGATTCATTTGCACTTATTATGGAATAATTGGATAGTAGGGCTTTAATAAATGATAATTTTCAACTAAAAGGAAATTTTTTTTTAAGAAAACGTGAGGAATTTTTCCAATTCCAGTAATTAAAATTAGGGTTTCAATTAAAATAGGAGAGATTTAGGAAAACCGGTTAGTCACAAGTAAACTAGGGTTTTTGACTAAAAAAAATTAGGGTTTCTAGTCTTTTAAAACAAAATAAGGTTTTAAATCAAACCCCAAAGAAATACACTTTAATATTTTCTTCACAAACAACCTCCTAATATTCGGGATGTTACCGCTAAGTTGCTTCCTTTCTTGAGTTGGTAAGGTGAGTAGCTAAGGAACCTCTCTTTTCTTCTCAATCATGTTTAATTAGTGGCTTATGTGAGTTAAAGAGATGGTTTGATGGATTATATCTTGATTTTGGTTGAATTGGTGAAGTTTTATAATTATTGGGGATTTTTCTGTTTTAATATGAACATGGTTGTGTGGTGATATATGATGATTGGAAATGATGTTTAAGGACTCTATGAGGTGGAAAAAGTGGTCAATTGCAATCAATTTCTGTTTTGGAAGAAATTTCAGAAAATTAGGGTTCTTGAGGGAGCATTCTGTCCGAATTTTTAGCTCCTAGTTAGAGGCCGAATTGGCCTTGGCTTAAAACATGAATGTTGTATGGAATGACATTTTAGAGGTGCCTACAAAATTTCAGGTTAATCGGAGTAGTGTAGCTTGAGAAAAGTCAAAATTACTATTGCTGTCCTGGTTTTACCCGAATTTGGGTATTTCTTCTGTAATTGGTTGTTTTGGTCAGGAATGCTTCCGAATTGGTTGTTGAGGCCTTCTGATGAAATTTAGCCCTATTTCGTAGCTTTCAGCTGGTTTTGGAATTTCTGGATTTGGACTTGGATAGCCTGATTTATGATGTTTCCGCTAGAATGCGTTCTGTGAATCTGTTTTTCCGGTTCTGGTATAGTTTCTTGCATTTTTGACCTGGTTACACTCGAAACTGGGTTGACTAACCTTCTGTAATATTGTAGCCCTGTCTCTTAGCTTCGAAACGGTGGGTCTTACACCTTCATCTGACAATCGTAGCGCCTTTGGTACCATTACCATAAGATGACGTCAAAACTGTTTTTCTGGTTTTGAGCTTAACTTTCATTTCCGAACTTTACCCTAGCTTGACTTGTACTAGTACTACTTGGAGCTTGCTGAATGACTATTGGATGAACTTGTTGTTGTGTGTGTACCTTTGGGACTGGCTGAGGAAATAATGAAGCCATGATGGCTGGAAAAGTTAGCAAATTCAGGGGAAGTGCTGTCCGAAATTTGAAGGGACTTGTTTGCATTGAGTTTGTGATCTAAGACTTGGATTTGAGCAAGGCAATGTTATATGATGGATGATTTTTGAGCCATGGAGGTGAGTGACCTCAAACTATTTCTGAAGTTCTTTATGAACCGTTTCCTGCATTATTTACTTTTAAACTGTTTCCAAAGTTACTTTTGAACTGTTTTCTTGCATATCATGCGTGCTTGCATATGAGTGTTCCTTGTTTGCTGTAATTCTTGACTTATTGGCTTGTTATTATTAATTGATAATGTGTTAAGTGCTTTCGATGATTGTTAAAACGAGTTTTCTAGGCGAGTGTGTACTTTATCGCACTCGACCTAAATAAATATGAAATTTTCAATGATTAATGATTAAATGCTAGTTGCGCATGATGTAAGCCTTTGGGTTGAACTGGCCACTACCCTTCGTTACCGATCGACTCGAGCCAGAAGCGGACTCGGTCGGGCGATATGGTGACCCTGGGTGAATTTGGTATACTCGAGTATTACCTTGTAGTCCGGCTACGTCCGGATGGGTGGAGTCCGGCTACGTCCGGATAGGTGGAGTCCGGTCAACGTCCGGAAAGGGGATGAACGAATAAAAAGATGAACGAGGGTTTATTTATAAAAATGAAATTTTCAAATAATTGGAGGAATAAGGGGAAATGTCAGGGGAACGAACGAACGAACGAATAGCTCCATGTGAGCCGTATCCTTTTAATGAATGTGTTACTATCGCTTTCCATTGTACATGTTTCTTGAATTATTGATACTCCATATTTAATGTTTTTGTAAATGTTGTAATTGTTTCTAGACTTATCATTTGATTTATGACATCATTGAAATGAAATATTGTTAAACCGATTTGATTACTGATTTTACTGGTTACTCGCTGAGCTTCTAGCTCACCCCAAAACTATTTTATCCCCTCCACAGGGCTCGTGGCGAAGGAAGGCTTGTTGTGATTTTATTGTTGTGGAATTCCTCTTGTATAAGAATTGGGATCATGGATCAGAGTGGCGTAGTGAAAGCGTGGACGCTTCGCTTTTGATATGTAAATGTTGGAACATTTGATGTAATATTTGAGATTTATATTGTAATCTGTTTGAGGAATGTAGTGAACGACTGAGTCCCGGCGAGAGCTGGGCAGGCGACCCGCCGAACCCTGGGGTACGCCCTAGGGAGAGGTGGGGCCGTCACACTATATGCCTTGATGAAAATCATGAAAAGGTGGCAAAACTACCTCACTTTCACCCTTAAAACTTCACTTAAAAGTTATTCACTTGTGGCCGAGAGAACTCGAGGTCAACCTCTATATTTTGGTAAACAGTAAGTAAACATTTGGAGTTTCAAACCAAAGAGGTATTAGGTTTTAGAATGGTAAAATGATCACTTTATTTGCCAAGCGAAAATATACAGGTTCAAATAGAAACTTAGCCCTCGAGCGAAAATTTTGGCAGCACGCCCTTTGTATTTTCCTATTTCCAGCCATTTATGGCTTCATTGTTTTCCTCAATCAATCCCAACATTACACATAACATAAACAGCCACTCAATATGCTCAAGACAATATAAGGACAAAATTTAAGCTAACAACAAGTGCCGAAACGAAGTTTACAAAAGACAGTTTTAACGGGTTTTTGCGGAATGGGTACATCCGAGGCTACGCTTATCGGATTGAGGTAAAACTTATACCATTTCGAAGCTAAGACAGGGGGCTACAAGGTTGAAGAAGGCCACTCAGTCCAGTTTGTGACGACCCCATCTTCCCCTATGGCGAACCAGAGAGGTGACGGACCGCCTGTCCAGCTCTCGCCAGGACTACGGATCGCAAAACAATCAAATACATATTTAATTTATAAAAGAAAACTCAACGAAATGAGCGATTTATCCCATTAAGGTGTTCTTGGAACAATAGTATCATCACGCAAGAAAGTATAGCGCTCGAGCACTTCAATCGGACCAGAAAACGAAGAACGAAAATTTGCCGCGGATGAACAGTAACCGCCTGCGTCACTATCCGGCCAGAATCTGGCCGGATATCCGGCCGGATTCTCGGCCGGATAGGAGGCCGAGGCTAAACCCAAAAGGGTTTGAAATTTCCCTGTCAATCCGGCCGGAAATCCGGCTGGAAGTTGGCCGGATTGCTCTGGCCGGATTGTGGCCAGAAGCAAAATCAAAAATTTTTTTTTTCTTCCCCTGCATATCCGGCCTTGTATCCGGCCAGAAACTGGCCGGATTCTTGGCCGGATTCTGGGCAGTGTTTTGCCAAAAATTCTTTCTTCCTTCGTTTGCATACGGTACTCACATAAATACACCAAACACCTAATGTAGTTCATCCAAGACTTGATAAAGACATATATGTACATGCCTTATATACATAAGAAAGGTTCAATCTACACCTCAAAGGTACACGAAGTCATATACATCAAAAGTTCAAGTTCTCGAGGAGCTTTTCAAAACTATCACTTAACTAGCTCAACTCATATCAAAACTTGTTTCCAATCATGCTCCTGTAAGGAAAACAAAACAACGGGGGTGAGCTTACGCTCGTGAGGTACCAAATACACAATTTCATGATACAACTATTAACACATATACATAAACACCTTCATACAAACATACACATACAAAAGGATACATGTGACCCTCAAGGGCCGGTTTCCGATTGCCATACTTGATCGCACATGTTGACACTCCGTCAACCATTTAAACAATCCAAGATCCGTAGACACCACTTCGCACCATTTCCTTCCACCATTCACCCCCTATTCGGGCCCGCCGCCTCATAGTTCCAAAAGGGTAATACTCGAGTATACCACAAGGTCGAGGAGTTAACACTCCACTCGCCTATCAAGAACCCAAAGGCTCATTAACGAATCGCCCAAGCCCTTGCCGGCTCGACTCGAATAACGGTCTAAGGGCATGAGCTCAATTTCACATTAATATTAAGGCATTGCCCCATCAAATGTTAAATCATGTATATATACCACTTCACATCCAAACAATAATGGTAAATGCAAGTAAGTGGTCAAGAGCGATCAAGTACACTCTCGACCCAAATCAAGACCTTTAAAATCACATAACAAGTATGTTCATCATATTCTGGTACACTCACCAAATTTTCAAGCAAGTCACACGTTTGAATCAGGTGTAGGTCCCGGCCCACCGGTACGACCTAAAACAAGCAAATAACCATATTGAAGACTCAAACACAATTCAACGTACAAGTTTAACTTACTAATGCAAGTTGCTCAAAAGCCAATACAATGAAACATTAAGGTGTGGGATGTGAGTAAAAACCCAAAACTTATCCCTTTCTACTCAAATCCTTCTCAATACAAAACCATCTATATTTCTAACCATTTGGACGGCATAACCCCTTAATTTCTTCACATTTCCAACCTAACCACAAGCATTCAACCTGTACCAATACACTTATATATCACAATTTAGTCCATTCATCCCATTTAAGCCACAATACAAACAAATACACATCAACTACTAGCATATATACCATATATAGAAAAACCCCAATTTATACCAAAACCTAAAAACCGAAAATCCTACAAATGCTGAAATTTTCTACAATTAAACACCATTAACATATCTAGGCTCCAAATCATGCAATAAAATACCATCACAACCTAGCTAACCATGAGAAATCATATAAAACAGAAAATTCCTTAATAAATGGGAAAATTGACACAACTCAAGTATAAATCATGAAATACTCCGTAAAATGGCCTCTTTAACTACTAACCTCTACTAATTTTACATTACCACTAACAAAAAGACAAGTTCTCAACTACTCACCTTACAAGTGCTAGAAACAAGATGACTTAGTGTTTCTCCTTGCAACCAACTCCACCAAGCTCTTCAACCTTTCCTAGCAATTGGGTTTTATGGAGGAATTTGAGAAATTAATGGTTGGATTTCAAGATTTTGGTAAGAAATGAAGAACCAAAGTTGGGAACTTTTCTCTCTTTTCTCCCTATGATGGCCGGCCAAGAAGATGCAAAATGAAGAAGAAATTTGGTAAAATTTTGATTTAGTAAAGGTGTAAGACTTAGTCAAAATTAAACCTCCAATAAAAAGGTGACATGTGGCCTTCAAGCTTATCTCTTTCTTTTGTCTTATAACACTTAATTATACTAGCTAACATCTAATTAACTCATAACACTAGGTAATAAAGCTTCCGTATATAAAATTTCCAAAACTACATTTATCTGTACCGATCGTCTTAGTGGGTCCCGCAACCACTGTACACCCTTGCTAGCACAGAATATAACCTAAACCCAGAAAATGATGCAAAATTCATATTTTCTCATAAAATTCCCCAGAAAACCTACATATAATAGAAAACCCTAAATTTAAGCCCAAAAGCCCAAAATAAATGCTTGGAAAATAAGAAAATTTTCGGGGTCTCACACTCTCTCCCCCTTAAAGAATTTCGTTCTCGAAATTCTCACCTGAATCACTAAACAGTTCGGGATATCTGGTTTTCATCTCATTTTCCATCTCCCAGGTTGCCTCCTCGACTCCATGGTTCTTCCATAGAACTTTCACCAGTGGAATTTGCTTATTCCTCAGCTCCTTAACTTTCCTATCAAGCACTTGCACAGGTTTTTCTGCGTAAGTAAGGGTCTCATCAATTTCAATCTCTTCTGGCTGGACAATATGGGTTGGATCAGGATAATACTTTTTGAGCATAGACACTTGAAATACATCGTGAATCCGTGACAAGCTCGGCGGCAACTCAAGTCGGTATGCTACTTTTCCAACCCGTTGAAGGATCGGAAACGGTCCTACGAATCGGGGTTGGAGTTTCTTTCCTCTGCCGGCAGTAACACTCCGTAACGGTGTAATCTTCAAGAATACTTGGTCTCCTACTTCAAACTCCAGATCCTTCCTTCGATTATCGGCGTAGCTCTTCTGGCGACTTTGGGCTGTCTGGAGTCTTTGACGGATTAACTTAATCTTTTCTTGTGCATCCTCCATCCAAGGGACAATAGTAGGGTCTAGGATCCTTTTCTCTCCCACTTCATCCCAATATATCGGTGAACGGCACTTTCGCCCATAAAGGGCTTCGTACGGTGCCATTTGGATTGATGAATGGTAGCTGTTATTATAGGCGAACTCTACTAATGTCATGTGCTGTCCCCAATTACCCCCGAAATCTAAAATACTCGTTCGTAACATATCTTCGAGAGTCTGAATCGTCCGCTCCGACTGTCCATCCGTCTGAGGATGATAGGTAGTACTCAAATTCAACTTCGTCCCTAAGGTCTCTTGAAACTTTTGCCAAAATCTAGGCACGAAGCGAGGGTCTCGGTCGGAAACAATGCTCACAGGCACTCCATGCAATCTCACAATCTCCTCCAGATACACTCGAGCTAACTTATCCATGGAATACTTCATATTCACAGGCAAGAAATGAGCCGACTTGGTCAATCGATCAACGATCACCCAAACGGCATCATGTCCTTTTTGAGTTCTAGGTAGTCCAGATACGAAATCCATGGTAATATGTTCCCATTTCCATTCAGGAATCTCCAGCGGTTGCAGCAATCCCGAAGGCTTCTGATGTTCAACCTTAACTTGCTGGCACACCAGGCAGGTTTGCACGTATTGAGCTATCTCTCTCTTCATCTTGTCCCACCAGTACAATTGTAGTAAGTCGCGATACATCTTGTTACTTCCTGGATGGATTGTATATTTAGATCGATGAGCCTCCTCCAAAATTTCCCTTCTCAAAGTTTCATCATCAGGTACCGCTATGCGATTTCGAAATCTTAAAATCCCTTCAGAGCTCAAATTAAAATCGGAAATTTCTCATTTCTTCACCTTTTCTACCCACTTTTGAACCATCGAATCCTTAATTTGAGCTTCCTTGATCCTTTCCAAAAACACGGACGTCACTCGGATGTTTCCAAAGGTTATCCTATTATGCTCCAGCTTTGGATTCCATTCTCCTACAACTCTCAATAATTCCCACTCTTTCACCATCAATCCAGAAATCTGAGCCTTCCGACTTAAGGCATCGGCTACCACATTAGCCTTCCCAGGATGGTAGTGAATGGTATAATCATAATCCTCTAAGAATTCCATCCAACGGCGCTGTCTCATGTTCAACTCCTTCTGGGAAAAGAGGTATTTGAGGCTTTTATGGTCAGAGTAGACTTCAAAAGTCACCCCGTACAGATAGTGTCTCCACTTTTTAAGAGCAAAGACAACTGCGGCCAGTTCAAGGTCATGAATAGGATAGTTTTGCTCATGGGTTTTCAATTTTCTGGAAGCATAAGCTATCACGTTTTGGTGTTGCATCAGTACGCACCCTAATCCCTCTTTGGAGGCGTCAGTGTAAACAGTGAAACCGTCCGGACCATTAGGTAAAGCTAGAATAGGGGCCATAGTTAATCTCCGCTTCAGCTCTTGAAAGCTGGTTTCACACTTATCACTCCACAGAAATCGTCCACCCTTCTTGGTTAAATCAGTTAAGGGACTGGCAAGTTTCGAAAAGTCTTTAATAAACCGCCGGTAATAACCTGCCAACCCTAAAAAACTTCGGATCTCCGTGGGATTATCGGGTCTCTTCCACTCAGTTACTGCCTCTACCTTGGCCGGATCCACAGCAATTCCTTCTTTAGAAATCACATGCCTCAGAAAAGAAACTTTCTCCAGCCAAAACTCACATTTGCTGAATTTGGCGTACAACTGGTGCTCCCTCAGGTTTTGTAGGACCTCTTTCAGATGTTGTTCATGTTCCTCACGGGTTTTTGAATAAACCAATATGTCGTCGATAAAAACAACGACAAATCGGTCAAGGTAAGGTTTAAAAATTCGATGCATGAGGTCCATGAAGGCAGCAGGGGCATTAGTCAGTCCAAAAGGCATCACGGCAAATTCGTAATGCCCATACCGAGAATTGAAGGCAGTTTTAGGCACATCTCCTTTTTAATCAAAAGTTGGTAATACCCCTGTCGAAGGTCTAATTTTGAAAAGACCACCGCATCTTGCAATTGGTCAAATAATTCATCAATGTGGGGTAGTGGGTACTTATTCTTGATGGTCACGTTATTCAACCCTCGGTAGTCGATACATAGTCTCAAGGTCCCGTCCTTCTTCTTAACAAAGAGAACAGGTGCCCCCCAAGGCGATCCACTCTCGTGAATAAATCCCCGCTCTAGAAGATCTTGCAACTGTAATTTCAGCTCTTTGAGTTCCGCAGGTGCCATTCGGTAAGGAGTTTTAGAAATAGGGGAAGCCCCTGGACAAAGGTTAACTTCAAACTCAACTTCTCTTCCGGAGGCAGATTCACTAACTCATCAGGAAAAACATCAAGGTATTCACTCACGACTGGAACATCTTCTATTTTCAGTTTGTCAGCAGGAGTGTTAATAAGGAAAGCTAGGAACCCCTGTGCCTCTCTACTCAATAATTTCCTAGCTCGAATACCCGATATCATAGCAGATGAGGCTAGACTACCCCTCACGTCTAACCTCAAAGTTGCCTCCCCAGGAATACGAAATTCAACAGTTTTCCTCTTGCAGTCCAGCTGGGCATCGTATTGAGCCAACCAATCCATGCCTAATATCACATCGTATCCCTTTATGGCTAAACTTATCAAATTCCCCAATAACTTCCGCTCACCTACCCAGATCTCACAATTCATGTACATTTTGCTAGAAATCAAACGTTGGTCCCCCGTAGGAGTACTAACTTCTAACTCATAAGGAAGAATAACAGGGTTTATATCAATTCCATACATAAACTCGGGGTTAACAAAGGAATGGGTAGCTCCAGGGTCTATCAAAATTCTAGCTGGGCGGTGGAAGACAGGAATCGTACCTTCCACTACCTCGGCGGAATCAGGAACTGGCCGTTGCTCAATGGAGTACACCCGTGCGGGTACCTTTGGTTTGGTACTGTCTACCCGGGATTGACTTGAGGTAGCCTTAGATGTCATTCGGGTAGTTCCTCTCGCGTCACGTGCCTGGACCGGACAGTTGGCGAACCGGTGCTCCGCACTTCCGCACCGCAAACACTTATTCTGCTTCCTCCAGCAGTCGTCCTCCGTGTGATTGGGTTTCCCACAAAAGTTACACGGACCACGCGCTACAGCAGCGGAACTCCCTTGTGTGGTGCTCCTCGGCGGCCCTCGGCCTGGTTGGCTTCCTCGGGAAGAAGCCCCTCTAGCTAGACTCGAAAATCGTCCCCCTCCAGCTCCCCTTCCAAATTTAGGAGGGGGAGGGGTACTCTTATCCCCTTGAGTTGAGCTACTCCCAGCAGCTCCGCGCTTTCGATTTTGGAAGTTTCTCACCTGGAGCCTCGCATTCTCGGATCGTAAGGCCTTCTCAACAGCATCACTAAAAGTAGTGATTTGGGCAACGGCTAAATCCTTTTGGATTTCCACATTAAGCCCCTGAAGAAAACGCCTAGCCCTCCTTTGTTCGGTTAAAATGAGCTCAGGAGCAAATTTAGATAAACGTGTGAATTGGCTCTCATATTCGGCCACCGATTGCGTCTCTTGGCGTAGACGAATAAATTCGTCCTCTTTTTTCTCTTGAACCAACGGCGGAAAATACTTGGCGTTGAATTCCCGTACAAAATTCATCCAGGTCCTTGGTGTCTGTTCTCGCTCTCATTTCGTCCGGATAATGTTCCACCAAGAGCGGGCAGCACCTTCGAGTTGGAAAACCGCAAAGGTCACTTGCCTCTATTCCGAGTAATGTAGAGCGGCGAAAATGTCTATCATCTTTTCCAACCATTGTTCGGCCACATCAGGGTCGGGCCCTCCTAGAAATTTAGGCGGAGAGAATTTTTGGAATCGTTCGAGAGCTCGATCCTCGCTCTCGACGTGATTTCCAGGGTTTCCAGGATTGCCAGGATTGCCAATTGGTGGATTAGGGTTGGGGCCCTGTTGTTGTACCACCTGGGCTAAGAGATCGGTCATCTGCTGAATAGCAGCGGCTACTTGCACGTTGGGATCGATTTGGGGTTCAGGAATTGGTTCGGGCACTGCAGTTCCCGTACCCTGTTCAGTCGTGGGATGTCTACCCCCACGTCCGCGCCCCCGGCCACTACGCGTGCCTTCCATCACTCTAGTTCAATCTATAATCAAAATATACCCATGAATATAACTTTAACACTAAAGGGCACACATCCCTGTTCTCAACAAGAAACATGGCCACAAAATCAAACAATCACTTCATAACACATTTAAACACATAACACATAGTCATAACATTTTCACCAGAATTAACCATATATACCAAAACAGTCATTCAAGTACAAATGAGGAAAGCCTCTTGCGGAATGGCCATACAAAAGTCATATACACAAAACTAGTCCACTATACAACATGACTAGATAAAGGTCCTCCCCGACCCACCATTCCGTATCCCATATATATACAAGAGTCAAAACCGTCCAAGGTGGTCTAAAAGCCAGATCCTAGCCTACCGTGGGGCTAGAGGACCTACTCGCTTGGGCGGGTTCACCTCCAACTCCGCCTCCTACACTAGAGTCCTCGTCCCCACCTCCTACACTAGAGCCCTCGTCACACTCGTCCCCTACTAGGTCATCACATAGGTTCAGAATCGATCCGGCTTTCTCCTTTAGTTGTCTCGCCCTCTTGGCCGTACGTTTGTGCATCTCCTCAAGTTGTGAACACAAGTCGTCCACCCTATCTTGACCTTCACCTAGGTCATATTCCAATTCCTGAATTCGCTCAGCTTGCCTCTTGTTGGCCTCACTTAATTGATTTACTTCAGCTTCAAGCCTTGCACAATCCTTGGCCAACTCCTTCCTTTCTTTGTCCACGGCCAATATTAGAATATTGGGATAGGCAAACCTCTGACGGCACTCACAACGCCGAAGGCGACTAGCCGGACTCCAATGTACAGTTGACCCTCTCGGCCGGATCTGGTACCTACTCATAGGAAGTACTCCACGGCCCCGTTCCACGGTCGGTCTCTCACTAGACCCACTAGGCACGTCCATCCTACACGAAAACGCAAATAAACTTAACACCCTTAAGAAAATAATCACATACAAGTCCCAAGTCAAGAAATTTCTAACAAGCCCAGGTTAATCTAAACCTAGGCTCTGATACCACTTGTGACGACCCCATTGTCGCGCCCCATTTTTTTGATAAATAAATAAAATGTTTTAAAAAATGTATTTTTGTGATTGGAAAATGAATCGTGATTTAAAAGAAAAAATGGGTCTAAATGGGGTTTTGAGAATGTGACGATTTGGCCCAAAATTATAGTTTAAAAAGGGTTTTTAAAACTAAATACGGAGTCGCCACTTGGTAATGAGTTAAGGTGTACCAAGTCACCTAAAAAAATGTATTTTTAAAGAAAAATAGGAAAAAGTAGTGAGAAACCCTTTTTAAACGACTCCTAATCTACGTAAACCAATGAAAAAGGTTCGGGAGTCACATTTGACAAAGGGGAAGGCAAGGATAAAATCCAAGGCACCCCTTTGACCTAGCCAAGGCTAGTTGCATGATTTAATCAAAGATTTTCTTGTTTTAACCAAAGAATTTATTACATTTGGATGCACTACATGAATGCAAAAAGAAGGAAAAAATGCAAACCTAAATTCTAAAATGTCTCTTGTAAGGTTTTTGGTCCCAACCACATGAATTGTGGCGGCCAATAAAGGAAAACCTTATAGAGGTCGATTAATGCAAATGATGGCTAAAGTGCAAGTGTGCAAGTGTATAAAAAGGTGAACGTGTGAAATTGTATAAAAAATCCAAGTGTTTGTGTGCAAGTGTATGAAAAGGTGCATGTGTGAAATTGTATGAAAAATCCAAGTGTTTGTGTGAAAATAGAATATAAGGTAAAGTGGAATTCCATTTGTGAGGTGAAAATGAGCGCGTGATAGGAAAAATGTAGCGAGAAAGTATGGTTTGAGAAATGTGAAAAAATGTGGTTAAAAGAGTATGTGGGTGATAAAAATGAAAGTATGACCCTAGAGGAATGCAACAAGTTGGGTACGGGGGTTGACTCCTAACTTTTCGACTTCTATTTTCCCTTTGATTAGAAGGCAAAACTAGCGTGCTAAGGCTATTGAGTAGCCACACTCGCTCGTTTTCCTTATCGGAAGGGGACACTCAAGCAAAATGAACCCTATAGCTAGCATGAGATGCAAAACCTAAAGTGAGGGGAAAGGGATTCGAGGAACATGCCCAATGATAAAACTAAAGAAAGTTGTATGATATGTGGTGAACAAGCAAATGATGCACTAATGAAAAGAAAGGAAAAAGCCTATTGGGTCTAGCGTTGGACTAGCCCTTTCTATGGATTTCTACTAGCATTGGACTAGTGGAAACGGAACAATGAACCACAACTAGCGTGGGACTAGTGTGGTGACGAGAAAGGGGGCCACAACTAGCATTGGACTAGTGTGGTGACGGGAAAGGGGGCCACAACTAGCATTGGACTAGTGTGGTGACGTCCATTCATCCATCACATTCATTCATGACTATAAAAAGCGAGTAGACATGCGAATCACTTATAAACACGTAGCACATAACACTTAGCATGCTTGACTAGATGCAAAGACCTAATAAAGCGATTAAACACGTAGCAACGAAAGCAAGCAATGAACTTATTACATTTGCTAACTAAAACAAAGGGGGGGAAAGGGAAAATGGACAAGAAAGCTCACCAAACCCTATCTATTACAAGCCAAGAGGTGTACACATACCCCATTTAAAAGAATAATTTAATAAAAGCAAGAATGAATGAAATAATGGAACTAAAGAATGGTAATGAAAGCAAATTAGGCATGCGATTCACACTTAGCACATTGGATCACATAGGAGAGACAAAAGGGATAAAAGAAATTATACCTCCCTTGAAATGAAGCTCTAATGGAGTGAAGTCAACTTATTTACCCTCCAAAATAATAAAGGAGTCAAGGTGCCAATTTATTTGACAAATAATCACAAAGGATGAAAATAAACATGAATTTGAATCAATTAAATCATGTCAACAACCCACATTTAAGAAGTCAAGAGAAGAAAGGACTTGATTGCAAGGATTGGCAAAATTTTGGGGGTCAAAATTAAAGAAAAATAAAGTTCAGGGACCTATTTTCAATTAATTTAGAGACCCAATTGACAGCAGTTGAAAATGTTCAGGGCCACAGTACAGTTAAAGAGAAACTCAGGGACTGATTTTGCAAAATCGTTTTCTGGTTGCTTAATGGACCACACCATTGGGCCATTTCCTTTATTTGTTTGGGCCAAAACTTCCCAGCCCAACAGAAGTCCAAAACAAAAATGAAATGGGCCATGTTATTTATTTGCTTGGGCCAAAAAACCTTCAGTCTGCTACAAAGCCCAGAGGTTACATATGGGCTGGCTTCTATTTATTAATAAAAAACCACAATCAAAAGAGTGGGCTTTAACCTCCTAAGCCCAAGTCACAACCCAAACAAAAATGAATTAAACCCCATCTTTACAAATCCAAACAAATGTTATGACCCACAAAAAAACCAACTAAAAAATTATTTAAGCTTGGATTATGCATTAAATCACAGCATTAATCCATCCAGAACTCACATAACATATGCAAACAGAAGATTAAGCTTAAGAGGGCGAAATTAGTTCAGCTTTTCCAATTTTGGGGTCACATCAGAATAAGGGGAACTTGGGGGGTTCAAATGCAATACAAACAGGGACCCAATTGAATGAATTATAGCAGTTTAGGGGGGTAAAATTATGAAGTTCAGCAACTCTCAGGTAAATTGCAGAACAAAGCGAAAACAGAGGGACTGAAACTGTCATTTTAGACCAACGGTCTTCTCCCCCCAATAGCACAGACATCAATCCACCATTTCTGTTGTTTTTAGAACCAGAACAACACCCAAATTCTAGCCCTTCTCAATCAAAACGAAAATCACCCAAAGCTTTTCTCATACAATATCATGACATTAATTTGAATTCATACAATCCGGGAAACATGAGAAACAGAGAAATGGAAGACAACAATCCATCCAAATTTCTTAAACGTAAAGAAAACAAGTCGGCCAAGTCAAACGGTTTTCTTCACACGAAAAATGTAAACAAAACATCTTTTCGGTAAAAAATTTCAGCTCAGGCATTTCGTCGAACATGTTGGGGCATCAAAAAATTCACTGATTCTTCGCTCAATTGACAAAAATCAGCACCCAAAATTTCATCAAATGCAAAGAGAAACCATTCCAATCAACCCATAAACACACTCGGTCAAAAATTATAGATGATCATCAGGAAAAATCATAATAACAAATCTCCACTTTGAAAGCCTTAAGAGTCGGCCGAGATTTAAAGAAAAAAAAAATGGCATACCGCAGATTTGCAGGTGGTAATTGATGACGATGTGGTTAATTCCGGTTGTGGAAGCGGTGGCAGTCTATCTGGCTTGTGGTTGAGAGGACCAAAGTAGATGTGGTTGATTGAGGCTTACCGCAGATTTATTACATCGTCGTCAATCCCTCCAATCCCAAAAGCCGACGAGTTGGTGGCAGTCTCAATCCCTCCGTCAAAACCTTTCCTCCGAAAGAAGTCCTCAGTTTCGTGTTTCTCTTTGGACTGACCCAACGGCTCACTAGATGTTCGGTCTTTTCCTTTCTTGCCTTCGGTCTTCCCTGAAGCTCTCCATTCCTCTGTTTCCTCTGTTTTCTGTTTTGTTCCCCTTTTCAGTAAAATTCCCAGTCTATGGGCTCTAGTTCCTGGCTGAATTTGGTTCGCAACTGGAAATTGACTTCATCAGAAGTACGGCGGAGATTGGCGAACCCCTTGCGAGCCCCTCGGAGACGACGAGCTTCGCCATGCCTTCCAGTTTTCTCTTTTCTTTTTTTTTCGGCCAAGCTTCTCCTCAGACGAAGCCCTCTTCCCAATTCCCCGATTTTCTAGTTTTTCCTTCGTTTTGTTTTTGAACCCCCCATTGAGCCGAAACCCCTCTCTGTCTCAGCTCTGTTTTTTCCAAGCTTTGAACCTCTGCTTTCTTCTTCTTTTCTTTCTCTCTAATGCAACCCCCTCTCTGTTTTTCTCCCAAAAATTCTGCCGCTACTGAAGCTGAAGCCTCCCCCCTCTGTTTTTTCGTTCTCCTCTGTTTTCCCCTTCGCTTCTTTTTCGTTTCTTTTCTTTCTTTTTTTTCAACCGAAGCCCCCTCTAAACCTCTCTCGGCCTCTGGATTTTTCTCTTTTCCTTTCTCTTTTGGTTGCACTCCTTGCCGACCCCCCAAATTTCTCAGCTCCTTTCTATTGTTCGGCCAAGCCCCCTTTTTGGTTTCATCTCTCATTTCCTCTGCTCCCCCCCTTAGCCGTCACTGCCTTTTCTTGTTCTTATTTCCCCTTCTTTTCTTCATCCTCCCGTCTTTCTTTTTGTTTTCTTTTTCCTTTTTTAGCCGTCTGACCCCCAATTCTCCCGTGGCCCTTCTTTTTTTTTTTTTTCTTTATTTTTCTTCCCAATCTCTCTAACACCTCACCTAGAAGGTGTTGTGTTGCCCAAATATAAAAAGGACACTTGTCCTACATGCAAAATCCCACTTGTCATTTTTCCTCATTTTTCCTTTTCCCCCCTTTTTTCTGAAATAAAACAAAAATAATAATAATAATAAAAATAATAATAATAATAAAAATAAACAAGAATTGAAACAAATGATCTAAAATTGAATTAATTAAATAAGTAAAATTAAAATTAAAAAACAAAAAATTTGGTGTATACAGTTTGCCCCTCTTTGTCTGAGTTTTGGAAAAACTTGAGACAAAGAAGTAGACACCAAATACCTACCTGTGTTGCTTGGCGGCGGAAACGTCTCGAACAATGGACGCTTTAGAAATGGGGACTGACCCCTTTAACAAACTTTGAAATGGGACTGACCCAGACAAGAAATTTAAAAACGGGACTGACTCGAACAAGAATTTAAAACGGGACTGACCCGAACAGAAATTTAAACGGGACTGACCCGAACAGAAATTTAAAACGGGACTGACCCGAACAGCAATTTAAACGGGACTGACCCGAACAGAATTTAAACGGGACTGACCCGAAACAGGAATTTAAACGGGACTGACCCGAACAGAATTTAAACGGGACTGACCCGAACGGAAATTTAAACGGGACTGACCCGAACAGAATTTAAACGGGACTGACCCGAAACAGGAATTTAAACGGGACTGACCCGAACAGAATTTAAACGGGACTGACCCGAACGGAAATTTAAACGGGACTGACCCGAACAGAAATTTAAAACGGAACTGACCCGAACAGAAATTAAACGGGACTGACCCGAACAGAAATTTAAACGGGACTGACTCGAAAATGCTTTTGATCGTGGGACTGACCCGAATAAGCTTTTGATCATGGGACTGACCCGGATAAGCTCTTGATCGTGGGACTGACCCGAAAATGCTTTTGATCGTGGGACTGACCCGAATAAGCTTTTGATCATAGGACTGACCCGAAAATACTTTGGCAATCGGACAGTGGGATTAAACCCAATCCTGCCGTGATGAAACTTGATTTAATTTTTGATTTTTTTTAATTTTTGATTTTTTTGATTTTTTGATTTTTTTTGATTTTTTGATTTTTTGATTTTTTGATTTTTTGATTTTTTGATTTTTTGATTTTTTGATTTTTTGATTTTTTGATTTTTTGATTTTTTGATTTTTTGATTTTTTGATTTTTTGAGAAACTTTCCAAAGATAATTTGCCCCAGTATGATGAATTGATCAGTGGGATTATACCCGAGCTTGCCTTGGTTGCACTGGCGGCACAAATTTCAGACTCAATGGGATGTTGGCGGCACAAATTCCAGGCCCAACGGAATTTTGTGAAGTTGGCGGCACAAATTCCAGGCCCAACGTGATTTTTTTTTGAGGTTGGCGGCACGAAATCCAGGCCCAACGGAATTTTTGGAAGGTTGGCGGCACTAAATCCAGACCCAACTTGCTGTTTGGAATGTTGGCGGCACGAAATTCAGGCCCAACGTGATTTTTGAAATATTCAGTGGGGTAAGATCCAATCCTGCCTCCAATTGGTCAAGAAATTAAGTGTGATTGTCAAGAAACAAGAAATTTGATTTTCCAAGAAACAAGAATTTGAACTTGATTTTTTGATTTTTTGAATTTTGAATTTTCTGATTTTTCGAGAAAATCTTTTTCAAAATAAATTGCCTTCAGTGTAGGGTCCCTTTTCCCTTCTCTTTTTTCTTCCTTCGGCGTTGGCCTTTCACATCACCAGATGCTCCTTCGTCGATTTCAACTATGAATACCTGTACAGGGGGCTTACCAAAATATGACATGCACTTGAATTTCATGAAAAGAAACAGCGTGATTGATTTGAAAAATGCATTATTTGATTCTTGGACGAAATCCTCAAATGAACTATAAAAATTTTGCCCCAGTGTGGGCTTATTCTGTGAAATCCCATGAATAAAAATTTGCCCCAGTGTGGGCACAATTTGCGAAATCTTGTAAATGAAAATTTGCCCCATTATGGGCCTATTTTGTAAAATCCCTCAAATGAAAATTTGGCGCAGCGTGGGCTTATTTAATTGCAAAAAATTCGTTTGGATGACACTCCCTTTATTTGAACAATGTAAGAAACTGTGTTTCCTAACAGAAAATTTGATGATGAATCTTTCGAAATAATTCCAAATTACAAAAGATTTCTTTCCCACTTTAGCATAAATGCTTAGGGTAATGGATTACCACTTCTCATCTTTCAGGACCAATCAAGTGGGTGTTATTTTTTATTTTGAGGTGGCTAAGGAAAATGAGAAATCAGGATTTTGTCTTGTTTTTGTGCCCCCAATCGTATGTAATCCATTCAATATCACATCTTAGTGAAAGCAAATAGTTTGTCACCCCTATTTCTTAAGAAAATTTAGTCAACATATAAGCTTTAAACTTGTACCAAAATGGGTAGAAGCGATAGCTAAACATGTGGAAACGGGTTATACCCTTATGATCACAAATGATTTGATGGATTTCTTACGAGTATAATCCTCACTTTGGATTGTCATGAAGGAATAAGTCAACGATGGACTTTATTAACTTGTAATATGGCTTGAAACGATAGCTGAAGGATAAGTCTTTCAAGGACATTGCACCGAAGATCGCATTTTTCCAAAACTGCCCCTATTCTGAACTCAAAGATCTCAGAATTTGTTTGTATTCTTCTCATCATTCACCAGGGACTTCAACGTCGAATTTTTCTGCTTTTCTTGCATTTACTTTTCTTACTTTGCTTTTTGCCTATTTTTCCTTTCCCTCAACTTGGTGGGTTTTCACATGGTGAGTAGTGTCAACCCCATACCCAAACAATTCAGAAATACAGCTAAAATTTTAGGCATCAGAAATTTTCTTGACAGGGCCATTGCAAAGAACAGAAGTCAGGACTTTTCAGCTTTTGTAATGGGGCCTGGTGGGGTGCTTAGAAAAGTTAAGGCTTGAAAGCGGATTTCAAAAGTGGTTTGAATAATCTGAGATCGCATTGCTGCGCCAACCCTATTTTAGGGCTAAATCAGAATTTGCCCCAGTTTATGCTCAATTGAGGCTTTTTCTCTTTCATTTTGTTTTTCCCTCGGCCTTTTGCCATTCCTTTGAAATTTTTCAAAAATTTGCCCCAGTTTATTTTGAACTGAGGTTCTCTTTTCTTTTGCTTTTGTTGTTGCCTTAGCACTTTTCACCTCTTGGGACTTTTCTTTTCTTTTCCAACTCAAAGTTACCCCAGTGTGGGGTTTGCGATTCTCAGGGGTTGCCAAACGAAGTAATTTATTCTGAAAGCTCAAAAGGGATAATTAGGGATAGAATGTTCGATTGGAAAAGAAGAGGGCCTGACTTTTAATCCGTTCCTTACATTAACTCTGAAAGGAAACTTTCGTGAATGCAAAATTTCTTGCCTGTATCTGAATTAATTGACTGAGGAAGACGTTCATGATCCGCCGGGCAAAACTCTTCTTTTTCTTCCTTTTTTTTCTTTCAAAATTGAAGCTCAAGTAGAATCAAATTCCTCCGATTTATGATTCCCTCTTTTCCTTTTTTAATTTTAGCATTTTTGCTTTTTCTCCTTTTGGAAAATTCTCCAATCTCCTTCCCCAATGTGGGGTGCGATCATTAGTGCTTTGAAAAGAACCACCGATTTTAGCTCAAATGAGGATGCAATGGGTAAATTGTGTTTAGATTGCAGAAACGATGGCCAAAGTATCATTCTTACACTCCATGACAACCAAAGTAACGAATTGCTCATTGAAAATTCATTCCCTTTTTTGATATTTGAAAAATTTTCCCGTGTAGGGTAGTGATCATTAAGGCTCTTATTTGAAACGAAATTATTCTTTCAAAGGCTCAAATGGGAGATCAAATGATAAAAGCTATATGGATAGAGAAACAAACGCTTGAAATATCATCCCAAATTCCCAAAATAGATAAGGATAGTGCACCATTTTGCTTTCACTGAGATGTAGATTGAATCTAATTAGACACAATGGACATTTTTCAAGTAAAGATTGCCCCAATTTGCAATTTATCAATCAATGTGATTGATTTTATTTTGGGGTTAAATGAAGGAGAAAAGGTATCTCATTGGGCCTTTCGAGTGACCTCTTACTTTTTCCTGAGCACTCTTATTGTATAACTCGGATCACCAATCGAGTGTAAGGATCTTAGGAAGCATTCACTTGTGAATTTTCAGGCTGGAGATTAAAAATATCTCAATTTGGTCTTATTTCTCAAAATTCATCATGAAATCTCCAATGAGTAAGAATAAAGAATGAAATGTACATAAATATACACAAAACAATAATTGTCCAAAAACTTTATTGCTGAAAAACAATTTGAAACAAAATTTCTCGTTCAATTATGATACAAATGAGAAGAGAATTTATTGTTTCCTTTTCTTTTGGAACAAAATTTAACAAATCAAATAAACAGAATTTCCCTTTGGAAAACAATTACGACATCTCTCAGATAGATCATTTATGTTTTCATTGTAGGATCTGCCCAAGAATCAAATAACACTTGTAATCTTCAAACTTTATTGGATTAAAATTATCATCAGATATAGAAGAATATTTTCGCCTTATTTGAAACATTTTTATGAATGCAGGGGAGGGGGAGAACAAAAGAAAAATACCCAGAGTTAGTAGGCAAAACTGCAAAATCGATATGCATGTCCTATGGGGGAACCCTTTTTGTGCCAATGGTAGGCCTAGCATGAAAATGCAATCCTCCAGAGCAGGCACTATACAATACCTGATGGATCCAATCAGCTTATGGAGTGAAAAATAATTTGAAAAATTTGGCCCATTGGAATGAGAAGAGACGTTTGTCAAAATGAGAACCTCGTCCGAAGGGATCGATCACTTTTGATCGATTCAAGAATTTGCAAAAACGCCCGTGTTTGACCATAACAAACTTCCTATCGAAGAGATTGGAGTTTGTTGACAAAAATTTTCAGTGAAGCACGGGTCAAAACCTCAGCTGATCAAATGGATGGATGCAATGGATGGTTTTCTCAACAATCGACTGAGTTTCCCAATTTGAAATTGACATTGAAACCCTAATTGGTCAAATGGGTTTGAATGAAATTGACCAAAAATCGACCGGATTACCCTAAAAAGGGAAACGGGTTAAATGGATTGAGTGAAATTTAAAAAACTTACTCAAAATTGGCCGAATCATCCTAAAAAAGGAATTTAATCACATGAAATTGAGAATCTTATTCAAAGTGAACCGGTTCATCCTAAAAACTAAAATTGGTTAAATGAATTGAATAAAATCGAGAATTTATTCAAAATTGACCGGATCGCCCTAAAAGGGTAAATTGGTCAAACGAATGATTTATTCAAAAATCGACCGGATGACCCTAAAAAGGGTAAATTGAATTGACGATTTATTCAAAATCGACCAGGTAACCCTAAAAAGGGTAAATTGGTCAAATGAATTGAATGAAATTGATGAATTGACCGAACGACCCTAAAAAGGGTAAATTGGTCAGATGAATTGAATGAAATTGATTTATTCAAAAATTGACCGAATCACCCTAAAAAAGGGTAGATTGGACAAATGGACTAAATGAAAACTTGATTTATTCAAAATTGGTTCGATTGCCCTACCAATGGGTGAATTAGCCAAATGAATGAAATGGAGATTGATAACTTATGCAAAAATCGACCAAATCGCCCTAAAAGGGTTAATTGGTCCAATGAATTGATGACTTATCCAAAGATCGGCTGGATGACCCTAAAAAGGGTAAATTGGTCAAATGAATGAATGATTTTTCAAAAATTGACCGGATGACCCTAAAAAGGGTAAATTGGTCAAATGAATGGATGATTTTTCAAAAATCGACCTGATGACCCTAAAAAGGGTAAATTGGTCAAATGAATTGGTCAAATGATGAATGAATTGATAAAATGGATTGGATAAAATGGATGATTTATTCAAAAATCGACCGAATCGCCTTCAAAAAGGGTAAAATGGTCAAATGCATTTATTCAAAATTGAATGGATAACCCTAAGAATGAATTAAACTAATCAAATGAATTGAATGAAGTCAATTGATCAAACAGATCGAGTGAAATGATGATTTGACCAACTCGCCCTAAAACTAGGCAAATTGGTCCAATGGATCGAATGATTGATTCAAAATTGACTAGATCACCCTAAAAAGGGTAAACTAGTCAAATGAAATCGGATGACTTATTCAAAATTGATTGAATTGACCTAAGAAATGAGTAAATTGGTCCAATGAATACAATGGAGATTGATGATTTATGCAAAAATCGACCAAATCACCCTAAAAGGGTAAATTGGTCAAATGAATTGATTTATTCAAAATTGATTAGGAATTGACAAAATGGATCGATTGAATCGTTCCGCCATTGATGGTTTCAAAAAATTAGTCTATGAGCCTTCTAAAATCACGATTTGGCCTCAGTTTATTTATCGTCTCAAAAAGGAGGAATCATTTGTGAATTTCTTCAAATTAATGTCCTTTACGCAAGGAATTTTTACCAGTTAGGTTTAAAAATGGCCAAAAAGCGATTATTAGATGCTCATATTCCAAGGATCTCTTTATGAAAAATGATCGGATCCTACCTTACCTTGTGCACTACCCCCTTTGGATGGTACGAGAAAGGTAAACGTGCAAGTCTCATTGGATTATATATCCGAGACATGGGGTGGCTGATTTCTAAAACGGGATTCCCTATGTGGCATTCCCTTCTAAGGTGGATGCATGATGCCATTTATTAAAGCGATGTAAATATGTCACAAATATGGCCTAAAGGACATAAATAATGCATCGGGGGAAAAAGGTCTAAAAATGAAAAATGTACTTACTGAAAATTAAGTGTAATGACTGAAATTTAAAAATGTGAGTTATCTAGTAGGTAATCTAGTGGGTAAGTCACTAAAAGAGTGCCAAAAGGCCTCTTATTGCTAAGGCCCATGAATGCAATCCAAGAAAACAAAAGAATGGTTAGTGCAATTGATAGTACACATAACACATTGGGAGCAATAAAAGAAATACAATAAAAGCAAATAAAAGGGGTGGAACCCCTTCCCTCGTGCCTAATGTGCTTAATAGGGTAAGGTCGACTCTACCCTAGGCAAGTCTAACATGGATGCATGAGGCTGGGGTTCACTAATGCAACTAGACTCGATAAGGCTTCGGCTCCCAAGCCTTCAGACCTAAAGGCAAAGGGTCATCACTCCCAAGGCCTTCGATCGGTGGCTTGAGTGATCCCTTAGGTAGCGCTATGGGCGCAGTGCACACCAGCCGCCTACCCAAGGCAATCGATCCTAATCCTACAAGGCGGTGTGGGATAGCGCCCACGAAAAATAAAATAAAATGGGATAACAATAAGTAAACGTGCACGTATGAAGTGCTCCCTATTTTGAGGGAAGGGGTTGAGAACCACGCGAGGCTCTAAAGGTGACACCCCCCCCCCAAATGCAATGCAAGCGCGAGATAAACATACATCCAATCAATCAATCATACATTCGTGAGCGAGGGAGTAATTTGAGACGCGAGTGATGCAAAATCCTAAAAAAGGAAAAATGCAACCCTAAAACACCCAAATGTGATATATGAAAAGATTAAAAGAAGAAAAAGATTGATTAAATCAAATTTGCTCGGACTCTCGAATGTCCACAGTGGAGTCGCCAACTGTCGCGCCCCATTTTTTTGGTAAATAAATAAAATGTTTTAAAAAATGTATTTTTGTGATTGGAAAATGAATCGTGATTTAAAAGAAAAATGGGTCTAAATGGGGTTTTGAGAATGCGACGATTTGACCCAAAATTATAGTTTAAAAAGGGTTTTTAAAACTAAATACGGAGTCGCCACTTGGTAATGAGTTAAGGTGTACCAAGTCACCTAAAAAAATGTATTTTTAAAGAAAAATAGGAAAAAGTAGTGAGAAACCCTTTTTAAACGACTCCTAATCTACGTAAACCAATGAAAAAGGTTCGGGAGTCACATTTGACAAAGGGGAAGGCAAGGATAAAATCCAAGGCACCCCTTTGACCTAGCCAAGGCTAGTTGCATGATTTAATCAAAGATTTTCTTGTTTTAACCAAAGAATTTATTACATTTGGATGCACTACATGAATGCAAAAAGAAGGAAAAAATGCAAACCTAAATTCTAAAATGTCTCTTGTAAGGTTTTTGGTCCCAACCACATGAATTGTGGCGGCCAATAAAGGAAAACCTTATAGAGGTCGATTAATGCAAATGATGGCTAAAGTGCAAGTGTGCAAGTATATAAAAAGGTGAACGTGTGAAATTGTATAAAAAATCCAAGTGTTTGTGTGCAAGTGTATGAAAAGGTGCATGTGTGAAATTGTATGAAAAATCCAAGTGTTTGTGTGAAAATAGAATATAAGGTAAAGTGGAATTCCATTTGTGAGGTGAAAATGAGCGCGTGATAGGAAAAATGTAGCGAGAAAGTATGGTTTGAGAAATGTGAAAAAATGTGGTTAAAAGAGTATGTGGGTGATAAAAATGAAAGTATGACCCTAGAGGAATGCAACAAGTTGGGTACGGGGGTTGACTCCTAACTTTTCGACTTCTATTTTCCCTTTGATTAGAAGGCAAAACTAGCGTGCTAAGGCTATTGAGTAGCCACACTCGCTCGTTTTCCTTATCGGAAGGGGACACTCAAGCAAAATGAACCCTATAGCTAGCATGAGATGCAAAACCTAAAGTGAGGGGAAAGGGATTCGAGGAACATGCCCAATGATAAAACTAAAGAAAGTTGTATGATATGTGGTGAACAAGCAAATGATGCACTAATGAAAAGAAAGGAAAAAGCCTATTGGGTCTAGCGTTGGACTAGCCCTTTCTATGGATTTCTACTAGCATTGGACTAGTGGAAACGGAACAATGAACCACAACTAGCGTGGGACTAGTGTGGTGACGAGAAAGGGGGCCACAACTAGCATTGGACTAGTGTGGTGACGGGAAAGGGGGCCACAACTAGCATTGGACTAGTGTGGTGACGTCCATTCATCCATCACATTCATTCATGACTATAAAAAGCGAGTAGACATGCGA
This sequence comes from Coffea arabica, assembly GCF_036785885.1. NCBI lineage: Eukaryota > Viridiplantae > Streptophyta > Magnoliopsida > Gentianales > Rubiaceae > Coffea > Coffea arabica. The sequence continues at coordinate 16,395,004 of NC_092326.1, forward strand.
ATCACTTATAAACACGTAGCACATAACACTTAGCATGCTTGACTAGATGCAAAGACCTAATAAAGCGATTAAACACGTAGCAACGAAAGCAAGCAATGAACTTATTACATTTGCTAACTAAAACAAAGGGGGGGAAAGGGAAAATGGACAAGAAAGCTCACCAAACCCTATCTATTACAAGCCAAGAGGTGTACACATACCCCATTTAAAAGAATAATTTAATAAAAGCAAGAATGAATGAAATAATGGAACTAAAGAATGGTAATGAAAGCAAATTAGGCATGCGATTCACACTTAGCACATTGGATCACATAGGAGAGACAAAAGGGATAAAAGAAATTATACCTCCCTTGAAATGAAGCTCTAATGGAGTGAAGTCAACTTATTTACCCTCCAAAATAATAAAGGAGTCAAGGTGCCAATTTATTTGACAAATAATCACAAAGGATGAAAATAAACATGAATTTGAATCAATTAAATCATGTCAACAACCCACATTTAAGAAGTCAAGAGAAGAAAGGACTTGATTGCAAGGATTGGCAAAATTTTGGGGGTCAAAATTAAAGAAAAATAAAGTTCAGGGACCTATTTTCAATTAATTTAGAGACCCAATTGACAGCAGTTGAAAATGTTCAGGGCCACAGTACAGTTAAAGAGAAACTCAGGGACTGATTTTGCAAAATCGTTTTCTGGTTGCTTAATGGACCACACCATTGGGCCATTTCCTTTATTTGTTTGGGCCAAAACTTCCCAGCCCAACAGAAGTCCAAAACAAAAATGAAATGGGCCATGTTATTTATTTGCTTGGGCCAAAAAACCTTCAGTCTGCTACAAAGCCCAGAGGTTACATATGGGCTGGCTTCTATTTATTAATAAAAAACCACAATCAAAAGAGTGGGCTTTAACCTCCTAAGCCCAAGTCACAACCCAAACAAAAATGAATTAAACCCCATCTTTACAAATCCAAACAAATGTTATGACCCACAAAAAAACCAACTAAAAAATTATTTAAGCTTGGATTATGCATTAAATCACAGCATTAATCCATCCAGAACTCACATAACATATGCAAACAGAAGATTAAGCTTAAGAGGGCGAAATTAGTTCAGCTTTTCCAATTTTGGGGTCACATCAGAATAAGGGGAACTTGGGGGTTCAAATGCAATACAAACAGGGACCCAATTGAATGAATTATAGCAGTTTAGGGGGGTAAAATTATGAAGTTCAGCAACTCTCAGGTAAATTGCAGAACAAAGCGAAAACAGAGGGACTGAAACTGTCATTTTAGACCAACGGTCTTCTCCCCCCAATAGCACAGACATCAATCCACCATTTCTGTTGTTTTTAGAACCAGAACAACACCCAAATTCTAGCCCTTCTCAATCAAAACGAAAATCACCCAAAGCTTTTCTCATACAATATCATGACATTAATTTGAATTCATACAATCCGGGAAACATGAGAAACAGAGAAATGGAAGACAACAATCCATCCAAATTTCTTAAACGTAAAGAAAACAAGTCGGCCAAGTCAAACGGTTTTCTTCACACGAAAAATGTAAACAAAACATCTTTTCGGTAAAAAATTTCAGCTCAGGCATTTCGTCGAACATGTTGGGGCATCAAAAAATTCACTGATTCTTCGCTCAATTGACAAAAATCAGCACCCAAAATTTCATCAAATGCAAAGAGAAACCATTCCAATCAACCCATAAACACACTCGGTCAAAAATTATAGATGATCATCAGGAAAAATCATAATAACAAATCTCCACTTTGAAAGCCTTAAGAGTCGGCCGAGATTTAAAGAAAAAAAAAAAATGGCATACCGCAGATTTGCAGGTGGTAATTGATGACGATGTGGTTAATTCCGGTTGTGGAAGCGGTGGCAGTCTATCTGGCTTGTGGTTGAGAGGACCAAAGTAGATGTGGTTGATTGAGGCTTACCGCAGATTTATTACATCGTCGTCAATCCCTCCAATCCCAAAAGCCGACGAGTTGGTGGCAGTCTCAATCCCTCCGTCAAAACCTTTCCTCCGAAAGAAGTCCTCAGTTTCGTGTTTCTCTTTGGACTGACCCAACGGCTCACTAGATGTTCGGTCTTTTCCTTTCTTGCCTTCGGTCTTCCCTGAAGCTCTCCATTCCTCTGTTTCCTTTGTTTTCTGTTTTGTTCCCCTTTTCAGTAAAATTCCCAGTCTATGGGCTCTAGTTCCTGGCTGAATTTGGTTCGCAACTGGAAATTGACTTCATCAGAAGTACGGCGGAGATTGGCGAACCCCTTGCGAGCCCCTCGGAGACGACGAGCTTCGCCATGCCTTCCAGTTTTCTCTTTTCTTTTTTTTTTCGGCCAAGCTTCTCCTCAGACGAAGCCCTCTTCCCAATTCCCCGATTTTCTAGTTTTTCCTTCGTTTTGTTTTTGAACCCCCCATTGAGCCGAAACCCCTCTCTGTCTCAGCTCTGTTTTTTCCAAGCTTTGAACCTCTGCTTTCTTCTTCTTTTCTTTCTCTCTAATGCAACCCCCTCTCTGTTTTTCTCCCAAAAATTCCGCCGCCACTGAAGCTGAAGCCTCCCCCCTCTGTTTTTTCGTTCTCCTCTGTTTTCCCCTTTGCTTCTTTTTCGTTTCTTTTCTTTCTTTTTTTTCAACCGAAGCCCCCTCTAAACCTCTCTCGGCCTCTGGATTTTTCTCTTTTCCTTTCTCTTTTGGTTGCACTCCTTGCCGACCCCCCAAATTTCTCAGCTCCTTTCTATTGTTCGGCCAAGCCCCCTTTTTGGTTTCATCTCTCATTTCCTCTGCTCCCCCCCTTAGCCGTCACTGCCTTTTCTTGTTCTTATTTCCCCTTCTTTTCTTCATCCTCCCGTCTTTCTTTTTGTTTTCTTTTTCCTTTTTTAGCCGTCTGACCCCCAATTCTCCCGTGGCCCTTCTTTTTTTTTTTTTTTTTTTTCTTTATTTTTCTTCCCAATCTCTCTAACACCTCACCTAGAAGGTGTTGTGTTGCCCAAATATAAAAAGGACACTTGTCCTACATGCAAAATCCCACTTGTCATTTTTCCTCATTTTTCCTTTTCCCCCCTTTTTTCTGAAATAAAACAAAAATAATAATAATAATAAAAATAATAATAATAATAAAAATAATAAATAATAATAAAAAAAACAAGAATTGAAACAAATGATCTAAAATTGAATTAATTAAATAAGTAAAATTAAAATTAAAAAACCAAAAATTTGGTGTCTACACCCATCTTCCCCTATGGCGAACCAGAGGGGTGACGGACCGCCTGCCCAGCTCTCGCCAGGACTACGGATCGCAAAACAATCAAATACATATTTAATTTATAAAAGAAAACTCAACGAAATGAGCGATTTATCCCATTAAGGTGTTCTTGGAACAATAGTATCATCACGCAAGAAAGTATAGCGCTCGAGCACTTCAATCGGACCAGAAAACGAAGAACGAAAATTTGCCGCGGATGAACAGTAACCGCCTGCGTCACTATCCGGCCGGATTCTCGGCCGGATAGGAGGCCGAGGCTAAACCCAAAAGGGTTTGAAATTTCCCTGTCAATCCGGCCGGAAATCCGGCCGGAAGTTGGCCGGATTGCTCTGGCCGGATTGTGGCCAGAAGCAAAATCAAAATTTTTTTTTCTTCCCCTGCATATCCGGCCTTGTATCCGGCCAGAAACTGGCCGGATTCTTGGCCGGATTCTGGGCAGTGTTTTGCCAAAAATTCTTTCTTCCTTCGTTTGCATACGGTACTCACATAAATACACCAAACACCTAATGTAGTTCATCCAAGACTTGATAAAGACATATATGTACATGCCTTATATACATAAGAAAGGTTCAATCTACACCTCAAAGGTACACGAAGTCATATACATCAAAAGTTCAAGTTCTCGAGGAGCTTTTCAAAACTATCACTTAACTAGCTCAACTCATATCAAAACTTGTTTCCAATCATGCTCCTGTAAGGAAAACAAAACAACAGGGGTGAGCTTACGCTCATGAGGTACCAAATGCACAATTTCATGATACAACTATTAACACATATACATAAACACCTTCATACAAACATACACATATAAAAGGATACATGTGACCCTCAAGGGCCGGTTTCCGATTGCCATACTCGATCGCACATGTTGACACTCCGTCAACCATTTAAACAATCCAAGATCCGTAGACACCACTTCGCACCATTTCCTTCCACCATTCACCCCCTATTCGGGCCCGCCGCCTCATAGTTCCAAAAGGGTAATACTCGAGTATACCACAAGGTCGAGGAGTTAACACTCCACTCGCCTATCAAGAACCCAAAGGCTCATTAACGAATCGCCCAAGCCCTTGCCGGCTCGACTCGAATAACGGTCTAAGGGCATGAGCTCAATTTCACATTAATATTAAGGCATTGCCCCATCAAATGTTAAATCATGTATATATACCACTTCACATCCAAACAATAATGGTAAATGCAAGTAAGTGGTCAAGAGCGATCAAGTACACTCTCGACCCAAATCAACACCTTTAAAATCACATAACAAGTATGTTCATCATATTCTGGTACACTCACCAAATTTTCAAGCAAGTCACACGTTTGAATCAGGTGTAGGTCCCGGCCCACCGGTACGACCTAAAACAAGCAAATAACCATATTGAAGACTCAAACACAATTCAACGTACAAGTTTAACTTACTAATGCAAGTTGCTCAAAAGCCAATACAATGAAACATTAAGGTGTGGGATGTGAGTAAAAACCCAAAACTTATCCCTTTCTACTCAAATCCTTCTCAATACAAAACCATCTATATTTCTAACCATTTGGACGGCATAACCCCTTAATTTCTTCACATTTCCAACCTAACCACAAGCATTCAACCTGTACCAATACACTTATATATCACAATTTAGTCCATTCATCCCATTTAAGCCACAATACAAACAAATACACATCAACTACTAGCATATATACCATATATAGAAAAACCCCAATTTATACCAAAACCTAAAAACCGAAAATCCTACAAATGCTGAAATTTTCTACAATTAAACACCATTAACATATCTAGGCTCCAAATCATGCAATAAAATACCATCACAACCTAGCTAACCATGAGAAATCATATAAAACAGAAAATTCCTTAATAAATGGGAAAATTGACACAACTCAAGTATAAATCATGAAATACTCCGTAAAATGGCCTCTTTAACTACTAGCCTCTACTAATTTCACATTACCACTAACAAAAAGACAAGTTCTCAACTACTCACCTTACAAGTGCTAGAAACAAGATGACTTAGTGTTTCTCCTTGCAACCAACTCCACCAAGCTCTTCAACCTTTCCTAGCAATTGGGTTTTATGGAGGAATTTGAGAAATTAATGGTTGGATTTCAAGATTTTGGTAAGAAATGAAGAACCAAAGTTGGGAACTTTTCTCTCTTTTCTCCCTATGATGGCCGGCCAAGAAGATGCAAAATGAAGAAGAAATTTGGTAAAATTTTGATTTAGTAAAGGTGTAAGACTTAGTCAAAATTAAACCTCCAATAAAAAGGTGACATGTGGCCTTCAAGCTTATCTCTTTCTTTTGTCTTATAACACTTAATTATACTAGCTAACATCTAATTAACTCATAACACTAGGTAATAAAGCTTCCGTATATAAAATTTCCAAAACTACATTTATCTGTACCGATCGTCTTAGTGGGTCCCGCAACCACTGTACACCCTTGCTAGCACAGAATATAACCTAAACCCAGAAAATGATGCAAAATTCATATTTTCTCATAAAATTCCCCAGAAAACCTACATATAATAGAAAACCCTAAATTTAAGCCCAAAAGCCCAAAATAAATGCTTGGAAAATAAGAAAATTTTCGGGGTCTCACACAGTTTGCAATGTATCTAGGTCAAAATTGAAATATACGAAACCAGAATCTCACAAACAGGTTGGCTAACCGCACATTTGTTAAACAGCAATAAATCAGGCTACCGAAGTCCGATTGAAGTGTATCTTATGGTGTTTCGAAGCTAAAACACAACCCTACATTTCTTATGAAGACCTCCAAGGCCAAATCATGCATTTTCATGATCAAAAATGGAAAACTACACGAAAACAGAATTCTGGGTGCGAAACAGGTTTCATGGACAGTCAAGGGTAGTTTGGTCATTTGAACATGCTACAGTGGTCTGATCATGCTGAAATTTTGTAGGAAACTATTTTATACTATTGTCTACAACTTTCATGTTTTGGCCAAAATCTAATTCGGTAAGGAGCATGGTGAAACGTCAGGGTCAGATTGGGTGAAATGTCAACCCTGTTCACTGAACTCCTACCTAGACCAGTCTGGGTATTTCCATCTTATCTCAGGCTACCAAGCTCGGATTGGGCTAAAAATTTACAAAAAACTAGAAAAAATCATTCTATACAACTTTCATGTTTTGTGCTAAGGCCAATTTGGCCTCTAACCTGGTCGAACAGAAATGGGCAGAACAGAGGTTAGTGAAACCCTAATCTGGAATCTTTGCCCCAAACCAGAATTTTTGTACAATCTATCACATCCAACATATATCAACTTCATTTTACACTATAATAGGCTATCATACCATGAGTAAACCATAAAATACTATATAAAACAGAAAAATCCTCAATTAATAGAAAAAAATAGACAACTCAACCATAACTTATGAAATAACCCACAAAATGACATGCTTCACCACTAAAAACCCTTAATTGATCATTATTATCATGAAAGGGAAGATATCTAGATAACTCACCTTTACAACTCAAGAAAGATAATAGCTTAGGTTTCTTTCTTCCAAAACAACTCCACCAATAGCTTTAAACCTCCTTAGTGAACACTTGTATGGAGTAGATTCAAGTTTGGTTGGTTGAAACTCAAGATTTGAGCAAATTTGGAAGCTAGAAATTGAAGAACCTTCCCTTGTTTTCCTCCTTAGAACAGCCGGCCATGAGGGATGAAAAATGGAGAAAAATTGGTCAAAATTTGGTTTTAGTAAAGGTAAGAAGGTTTGGTCAAAGTCCAACTACGAATCGGATCGCGACATGTGGCACCTTATAAGTTTAACACTTATCCTTTTGTCTCTCCATCATTAACCATCTAAGCAACCTCTAATTATCTCTTAACATCTACCAAATTAATCCCAGTACACAAAACTTAACCTAATTGGCCGAATTTTACCGAACTTTCCATACTAGCGGGTCCCACGCTCGGTATATGCTCCAAAAATCTCATGAACTAAATTATACTAGAAAAATAATTTAAAAACCCTATTTGTCAATAAAAATTATCTAGAAAATTTTCTTAATAAAGAAAATGCATAAGAAGCGTGCAAATAAATAAAAAAGCCTAGAAAATAAGAAATTTTACGGGTTCTCACAGTTAAAGAGGGAGATTTTGGAGGAATCACACCGCTCTTGGTATACGGTGCACCCAAGGAATAATAAGATGTACCAAGATCTCAAAAGTCTGTATAGGTGGGAGAATATGAAGGCGGAGATTGCCCAGTTTGTACAAAAATGTCTTACGTTCCAACAGGTGAAAGCTGAGCATAAAAAACCGTCAAGTCTGTTACAGCCATTAGAGATCCCTGAATGGAAATAGGAGCACATAACGATGAATTTTGTATCAGGGTTGCCACGAACACAAAAGGGGCTGTGAGGACTCGCAAATTTCTTATATTTTTCCTCAAAAATGCCTTTTATTTGGAATTATTCATTTTTATAACCCTACTACCCAATCATTCCACAATAAGTGCAAATGGACCAAGAAAGTAGGGTTTCACCTTTCGTTTTCAAGTTGGAGCAAGTTAGGGTTTTCGTGTTTTTCCGTAGGGTGATTTTCCGGTACAAAGTGAGGATCAAATTTGGTTCTTAAGAGTGACTATTAGGTGAGAAATAATATGTGATTGGGAGCAATGATAAAAAGTTAGTGAATAGGAAGTAAAAACCCTAGTACGTGTGATTTAAGGAAAAACGGCGCGAATCGACGGGTACCACGCACTACCGATTGAACGCACCACTTGACCACCACTTTCTTACCACATGAGCTCATTAATACTTGAGCAAAATATCTCCTTATTTCCAGCTAGCTTTGACCGAAATTTAGGGCTAAAAATGCAAGGAAAGAAAAAGAAATTTTGAGTGGCTTTGGTGGTGCCACTTGTCGCCACCTAAGGGCCACTTGACCAAGCCAAGAGTCCAACCTTCTTATCCTCCATTTTGCTCCATTCTTCTTCATATTTCTGCTGCTTGGCCGAGAGAGAGGGAGAGAAAAACCCAAGAGTGTGTTGCATCATTTCATCTTGAAATCTAGGCACAAAGTGAGGAAACAAAGAAAACAAACCGATTAAAGTCATCCTTGGGTGTTTAGCTAGTGGAGTATTGGTGAAATTTTGAAGGGAAGAACTAGGGTTGCTCTTGGAAGACACTTAAGCAAGGTAAGGATGATGATTTCCCCATTTCTTACTCTTGATCTTGTTTATATTATCTTAGCACCTCAAAATTTGTGGTGAATGATGGTTGTTATCATGTTTTGGGTGTTTTCCTTTTAGTTACATGAACTAGGGTTTGATGGATTGCTGCCTATACTTGATGTATGGTTAATATATGTTGTATCCAATATTATATAGGGGGTTTTGGTAGCAAGTGAAGCAAGAAATGAAGAAAGTTATCATTGAAACAAAAAAAATTCCAGATTTCTGGCAAATATGACTTCAATTCTGTCCGGTTTTAGTGCTCCATCTTAGAGCCCTCATTAGGCTTGGTATAAAACATGAAAGTTGTATAGAATGCTATTTTGTAGCTTCCAACAAAATTTCAACTCAATCAGAGCAACGTACCCTGTGAAAAGACCAAAATACCCTCGCTGACTTAGGATGTTTCCAGTGAACCGTTTTAGACAGATTCATCCAATTAACCATGTTTATTCACTATGATCAATGCTAATTTAGCCATTTTCCAAAACATGAAAGTTTTAGTACTCTGTCTTAGCTTTTCAACGCCATCAAGAATACCTTAAACAGACTTTGGTAGCCTGAGATATGACCATTTCAAGGTAGTATGGTTAATTAGCCGGTTAGTTGGAAGTTGGTTCTGTGAATTGGGAATTTGATTAGGTTACACTGGAAATTTGACTAAGTGATCTTCATGAAAGTTGTAGGGCTTCATCTTAGCTTCGAATATAAGTTGCACACCAATCCGATAAGCGTAACCTCGGATGTGTCCTTTCCGCAAAACCCTATCAAATCTGTCTTTTACTAAAGCTCATTTCTGCACTTGTTATTAACTTGAATTTTGAACTTGTATTGTCTTGAGCCTATTGAACGGCTATTGAGATGGATTTGTGTTGTGTGTAATTTTGGGTTTGAATGAGAAAAATAATGAAGCCAAAATGGCTGGAAAATTTGGTAAACACAAAGGGCATGCTGCCCGAATTTACGCTCGAGGACTAGAGAAATACACTTGCGACTTGGATAAAGTTGATAATGAATATCACTTGAACCATCTAGGACTTTTGCTACTTTGGTTATCAAGGGTTATATGTTAGAACCTAGCCGAACTTGTACCCTTAGGAAAAAGCGGTACTAATCACTATAAATCCATTTTCCTTACACTTTCGACTCAAAAGCTATTTCCAAGTATATATCTTACAAAACTTTTCAGTTAGAAAAGCGAGCAACCGTTTCACGACTATTCTCCAAGTGAATTTCAATTTCTTGATTCTTATTGAACGAAACGTCTAAGTTTCGAACCTTACTTGATTTTTCCAAATTCTTAAGCAACGTTTTATCGCAGATTTGGACTCCAAACCAGGAGTACCACCTGGACGAGATCATTAAAAGCACTATACTTGTTTTGGTGAGTGCTTTCAAATATCGAATTGCACTTAATACTGTAGACACCAAATTTTTGGTGTAATTTCATTTACTGTTTATTTTTTAGTTTTTTATTTATCGTGTTAGTTTTATTCGATTGTTAGTTTTTAGTTTTATTTTTATTTTTAACTTTTAGCATAGAATTTCTTGAAAAAAAAAGAGAAAAAAAGAAAAATCATAAAAAAAAGGAAAATTGTTCACAAAAATACGTTCAAATTCAATCTTTTGGCATTTTGGTTTATTTTTGTTAATTTATTTTGAAAAAAAGGAAAAAGGAAGGAAAAAAGAAAAATGATGAAAAATGGAAAAAAGATTGAAAATGGTAACTTTGTTATTTTTTAGTTTGTTTATTTTTGTTGTTTTATTATTATTTAGTTTTACTATTATTTTTGTTAAATTATTAAGTTGAAAAAAAAAAGAAAAAAAACAAACAAAAGAAAGAAAAAAAAACAACAACAACAGTCGCGGCATGCAAGCTGCATTTTTTGCAGCTTGCAAGGAAGGACTCGGGGAGCCCTTAGCTGCAATATGGAGAGGATGGCTGAGTTGTTTTAGGGCTAGAGGGCTAGTATAAAAAGAAAAAGAAAGGCAGCCGCAAGGGGAAAAATGGAGCATACAGAGAGTGAGAGAGAAGGGCGGCTGCATAAACAGAGTGAAGAGCAACAGCAAGAGAATCTGCAGAGTAACGGCTGAAAACAAAAAGGAAGGGAGCTGAGCATCGAGTGACGGCTGCGAATCTGAAGGAAGGAAAACCCAAGGGGAAGACGGCTGGGAAAAGGGATTGGAAAAGAAACCAGAGAGGGGGAGTGCTAAGCAGAGTAAGACCGTGAGAAGAGAGGAGGGAGAGACTTTTAGGGGAATACGGCTAGGGAGTGAAGGGCAGCGTTTAGGTTTTGGGAGAAAAAGAAGAAAAAACTTCAAGGAAGCTACGGGCTGGCTGGGGAGAAGAGGATCTGAGAGGAGTAAGGGGGCGGCAGAGACGTTGAAGGGAGAGAAAATGGCATAAGAAGGAGTAGTAGACGAGGGAATAGGAGAAGAGAAATTGCAGAAAATTTTCTGCTGAAAGTTGAGCCCGGATTGGTGAATCAGTTCTGTACATCACTTTACTTCGACGAATCCCAACATCCTTTGGAAGGGATTCTTCTTGCTGCATCGTCTACGACACTTAGGGAAGAAGATCTGTGTTGAAATGTTTTGGAGAAAACTGTTCCAGATCCATCAAGATCAGGCCTGAACCCACGAAGTCATCAGCCGTGGTGGAATTTTTGCAACGCAAGAGTTGAGTGTTTCCGGCAAAAGGTCCTCGCCAAGACCTACTCCTCCAATCATCTCATGCTTTGTGTGGCCTTTTAAGGGGTTAAAGGTAATCTTTCCTTGTCCTTTTCCTGTGCACACATCACGGGCTGTTCCATTTAAGTGCTGAAAATTTGTTGCCGAGCTTGTTGCGGTTTTTTTTCCTTCCTGCTTCATTCGTATTCTCTTTTGTTCATGAATCTGGTTGAATGTTCTGTGCCGTAAAACTGGTGTTTTATTTCCTTTATGTGATGTCGGCTTTGGGTGCAAAAGTGGGAAAACAAGGCATGTGAAATTTGACTAGTTTCAAGATCCGTGTTGAGCATGTTCGTAATCTCTGGTTTGCTATAGCAGTAGACATTGCCATGTAAATGCTGAAACTCTAGCCGTTCCAAGCAGGTTCCTTTGCTGCATTTTATTTTCGGTGGTTGTGAGTAGACTTTTTGGGGTATAGATGATTGTGTTTGAGTTTAAAAGCATGCGTTAAAAGTCATGGCATTGAAGAGTTTCGCAGGGACAGATTACTAGGCTTTCATTCCCATCGCTTAGCATGAATCTGTTTTGGTTGAATTGTGAAGCCGCAGAAATTTATCAACTTTGCTGTTTTCTTTTTCCGTGACCATTCACTAGACTTCATCCTCTTCTAAGTTGATTAGTTATGTCTTGTGTGGAAAGTGGGCAATGAAAGATGGGTTTGAGTTTGCATGTTTGAGTCCTTAAAATACTTGATTTAGATCAAATACTTTGCTGGAAAATAAGCACTCAGTTTTGCTGAGCCATTTTTGCATGTTTTTTTCCAGATTTTTTGCACTAGATCTTGCTAAGTTTCCTGCTTGTTTGAATGGTGGTGACTATGAAGTGGGTTGTCTAGTCTGAATTTGTGATGTTGTTTTGTAAACATCTAATCAAAGTTGTGCTCAAGAAATCTGGTCTTGAGGGAGATGTGCAGCAGATTTATTTTTTCGGTTGCTAGAGCATATGAAAATTGCAGAAGTGAAGTTCTACGTAGCTTGCATGAATTGCATGAAATAACTTTCTGAAAAATTGCACTTTGACCCCCCAAGTCTCCCCTTGTTCCACTAGGACCCAATCAATTGAATAATTTCATCAATTTGGTCCTTGATAGTTTTAATTTTTACAACTTCATTACTTGTTTGCTTTAATTAGCTACCATGCTTTGCTTAAATTACACTTAAGTCACAATTTTAAAGGTTTTATGATCAATTGAGCTTGTGTTTGTACATTTTCTTTAATTTTCCCAAATAAATTGGTACCTTGACCATTTCTTTTATTTTGGAGGATGAATAAGTGATTTCACTCCATTTAAGGCATCAACTCAAGGGAGGTATAACTTCTTTTATCTTTTTTGTCTCTCCTATGTGAACCAACGTGCTACGTGAGAAATACATGTCTACTTTGCTTTCCTAGCCTTTCTTTAATTTCTTTTATTTATGTCATTTACTTTTGCTTTTTATTTAAGTTATTCTTTATGGGGTATGTGTACATCTCTTGGCTTGTAATAGTTAGGGATTTAATTATTTTATTCCTTTTCCCCCTTTTAGATTGTAGTAGGGTCTCCCTAATGTAATAGATAGGGCTTGGAGGAGCATTCAATGAAGACCTATCGAAGTCATGTGCCTAGCTAGCAAATGTAATAGTTAGGGCTTTAATTGTCTTATGTGTCTTGCATGCTTAGTTACTACGTGTTAATTTGCTTTGTTAGGGCCTTGCATCTAGTCAAGCATGCTAAATGTTATGTGCTATGTGTTTATAAGTGTTTGGCATGTCTACTCGTTTTCCATAGCCTGAATGAATGTGATGGATGAATGTACGTTTCCACTAGTCCAACGCTAGTCGGAATTCATAGAATGGGCTAGTCCAAGGCTAGACCCTTAGGGATTTCCCCTCGTTAGTACATGTTTGCATGTTCATTACATGTCATGCATTTTTTTTAGTTTTATCATTTTGCATGCCCCTCGAACTCCTTTTCCCTCCATTTTAGGATTTTTGCATTTCATGCTAGTTATAGGGTTCATTTGCTTGAGAGTCCCCTTAAATATGGGATATATGTGACAGCCCCACTTTCTCCTATGGCGAACCAAAGGAGTTAGCGGACTGCCTGCCCAACTCTCGCCAGGACTACGGATCAGATTAGAGCTATCTGCTTCACTCCGGAACTTACAAACGCGCGTAAACAAATCAAAATGGTAAAATAACCCAAAATAAAAAAAAAATGAAATCCGGAGCCGGCCATGAATAGTAATCGACCCGTCAGAACCCAACCGAAATAGCTATCAAACATTCACATCTGAACTCTAGCGATTACAATCCAAAAGGACATACAAAAGTTTTCAAAAGTTAATACATATACACGGTTTGCCAAATCAAAAGAGAAAACGCCCCAAAAGTACACTTAGGGTTTTAATACATGAGCTATACAAAAGATATGTTCAACTAGCTCAATTTGGCAGCCATTTGTCAAATCCAGACCAAAAGGGTTTATTTTCCTGTAAGGAAAACAAAAGGAACAGAAAGGAGTGAGCTTGCGCTCAATGAGGTACCAAACAGATAGCATTAAAATCATGGCATCTCACATTTAACAAATCAGATACACATGTCAGATGTAAAGCAAAGGAACCAAGGATTCAAATCAGAAGGATACGGGTGGCTCTCAGGAGCCAAATTTCCAGCGCAGTACTTGATCCAAACCGGTTGACTCTCCGTCAACGCATATAGAACCAGCGCGTCCATAGACCCCTCTTTACACCGAATTCCGTCCACCAAACACCCCTTTACCGGGCCCGCTCACCTCAACCGAACAGAAATGGTAATACTCGAGTATACCGGAATCAAGGGTCTCAATACCCAAAGATCCCAAAACAGACTACCGTGGTTCGTTATCTAATCGTCCAGGCCCTTGCCGGCCCGACTCGAATAACTTAGCCACAGGATTTGAGCTCATAGGTCACAGAAAGGTCGTTGGTTACAAGTTTCCAAACGACGTCCGAACAGATACAGATACGGATATCAGATACAGATTCAGATTGACACCAAAATTGACATATGAACAGACAAGAGAACGAGTGTGATAATGTACACCCTCGTCTCAAACAAATTAAACAGATTGTAGAGTAGAAATCAAGTTAAACAGCAATGGAGGGGAGTGGTACACTCACCGGCTCAACTTCAAAAGTTTTCACTTCAGATTGGCCTTAATCGCCAAGAAACCCTAAAATAATCAAAATAAACCAATTGAAGGTTTTACTTCCAGAATCGAGTAAACAGAATGCACATGTGAGGCTCGACTACACGTCGTACGCCTTGCCAAATAAATACTAATACAAGAATGCAAAAACATGATTCCCTTGGAAACGAAAAGGTAGCATGAAGTCCTAGGCGCAAACAACCCAAAAGCCTTTCATTCTACCAAAAGGCAAATCCAACTTAAAGGAACCAAACGGCCTAGAAAATCGGGCAGCACTTCCCCTAAATTTCTTACTTTTCCAGCCATTAAGGCTTCATTATATCCTCAAATCAGTCCCAACATCTCACACAAAATTCATCTCATTTCCCAAAAGCCGTTCACTAGGCTCAAAGTGGTACAAGTACAAAAGTTAACTAGGAAACAACCGAAATGAAAGCAAGCCCTAAAAGAGACTCGATAACGAGTCATATAGCCATACCAATTATAACCCTAATAGGGTTTCATATGCATAAATAAGCATCATAGGTAACCAGAAATTAAGAAAATGCTTTAACTTAGGCCTTAACAAAAAAAAACGTATTTGACCTCATAATGCGGTAATGACACCACTTTCACTACGGTTATCGGATGGGGGTGCAAGATCCACCGTTTCGAAGCTATGAATCAGGGCTACAACAATGTAGAAGGCCACTCAGTCCAAATCCTAGCACAACTAGGTCGAAAATGCAGAATACCACAACCTGAACCGTAATTGCAGGTTTACAAATCACACAAAACTGTAATCAGTACAACTCGGTCTATACAGGTCCAAATGTATTGATTCCAAAGGAATATGGTAGCTAAGACATTCAGCTACATTTCATCAGAAGACACCAACAACAAAATCAAAACCAATTCCAGTCAAAATGGCCAATTACTAGTGCAGTTTTCGCATTCTGATCAACCCAGAACAGCAACAGTAAAAACGCCATATCTCACTCTACACTAATCTAAATGACCTGAAATTTTACAGGCACCTCAAACACATCAATACCTACAACTTTCATGTTTTAGGCCAAGGCCAATTCGGCCTCTATATAGGAGCAAAAAAAACGGGCAGAATGTTCCAACCAAAAACCCTAACTTGCTGAAATTCTTCCAAACCAGAAATTGATTGCAATTGTTCACCTTTCCCACCTCCTATAGTCATTATACATCATTTCCAACCATCATACATGACCACATAATCATATTCATATGAAAACAGAAAAATCCCCAAAAAATATAAAACTTCATCAACTCAACCACAAATCAAGAATTAATCCATAAATTTGCATCTTATACTACCACTAAGCATGATTTAAGCATCAATTAAAGGAGGAGGGTGGTTCTTCACCACTTACCTTAAGAACAAGAGAGAGAGAGCTATTGGTCACCTTACTTTCCACAAAAATTCACACAACAACTCACAACCACTACTTGAAGGTGTTTTATGGAGAAAAATCAAGGTTGGATGGTTGGTTTTGCTGATTTGGAGCAAGATTGAAGTGTTTTCTTCCTTGTACTTGGAGTAAGAGAGAGAGAAAGAGAGAGAGAGAGAGCCGGCTGTTCTTGAGGATTTTTTGAAGATTTTTGGGTCATTTTTGGTTATTTAAGTCAATGGTAAGAAAGTCTTAAGGTTCAACCACTTAAATGGTGACACTTGTCACCTCATTTAATGCAAGGCTATCACTTTGTTTCCTCTCACATCAATCCAAATTACAACCTCTACTTATCTCTTAGCACCCGATAAATTAAATCCAGTATCCAAAACTTAACCTAGTTGGCCGAATTTTTCCGAACTTTTCGCACTAGTGGGTCCCACGTCCGGTATACGTTTTTAATTTCTCAAAATCTATTCGATACTAGAAAAATCATCTAAAAACTATATTTGCTCACAAAAATTATCTAGAAAATTTTCTGGATACAGAAAGTGCAGAAAACAAGCCATAGAAAATAAGAAAGCCTAGAAAAATAATAAAACCTAACAAATGGAAAAGTTACGGGTTCTCACAATATAGACGAGTGTGGCTTTTTCTAAGCCTTAGCACGCTTGTATTCCCTCTCTATAAAAGGGCAAATTGAGTCACGATTTAGGTCTCCCCGTACCCAATATGCATGAATTCCCTAGGTCCATGCATTTTTAAATCCACTCTACCATTTTATACCCTCATCACACTTTCATTTTTCCTCCCATTTTGCACACGTGCACCTTTATGTTTCTTCACTTGCACACGAACACTTTTATCATCACTTGCACACATGCACTTCATATTATCATTTCGCATACCGTACCTTACCCACTCACGTGCACATTTTCATTTACATATTTATTGTCTTTTATTACTTTTTCAAACTCATGTCCTCACATTGCATACATGCATTCCATTCATTTGCACCCCACTCGCATTATTCGTGACTTCTTCAAAGGATCGTTATTGGGCTTCACAATTAATGTGATTGGCACCACTCAACCTTTGAAGAGAAATTTCCCCCAATACCCCTAGGTCTAGGGTTTGCATTCATGTAGTGCATCCAAATGTAATAAATTCTTTGGTTAAAACAAGAAAATCTTTGATTAAATCATGCAACTAGCCTTGGCTAGGTCAAAGGGGTGCCTTGGATTTTATCCTTGCCTTCCCCTTTGTCAAATGTGACTCCCGAACCTTTTTCTTTGGTTTACGTGGACTAGGAGTCGTTTAAAAGGGGTTTCTTACTACTTTTTCCTATTTTTTCTTTAAAAATTCATTTTTTGGTGACTTGGTACACCTTAACTCATTACCAAGTGGCGACTCCAATTTTTATTTCAAAAACCCTTTTTAAACTATAATTTTGGGTCAAATCGTCGCATTCTCAACCCCCCATTTAGACCCATTTTTTCTTTTGAATCACAATTCATTTTCCAATCACAAAAAATATATTTTTTAAACCATTTATTTATTTATCAAAAAATGGGGCGCGACAAATACTTGTATTTGATACGTGACCAATGTGATTACATGCTATATACGTGAAATTTTAGGGCAAGAGTGTACTTTATCGCACTTGCCCTAATCAAATTTGCTATTGCTCCATGAGACGTCTCACGAGCGAGGCGTGAGACGTGTAAAGACTAGCGTAGTCTAGTTGTTTTGACTTTTGACTTGTACTCGCGCTATTCCTCGAATAGAATGGTTTTGTATCTGGATTGTATACACTTTGAACCAGTTTGGGTATACTGAGGCTTTGTACCTTGAATTTATATCAATGTAAATTATAAGCTTGAATTGCGATATTATTTATGATCCACGGATGTATACACGTGATTTGAGTGAGTGAGTTCTGGCGAGAGCGGGGCAGGCGGTCCGCCAAATCCTTTGGTACGCCTTAAGGTGAGGTGGGATCGTCACAGGTGGTATTAGATCCTAGGTTATGAATTGACTGGGATAGATTGATCGCTTGACACGATAGGCTAGGATTTTATCCTTGAGTTAGCCTTTAGCATTGTTTTCTACATTTTGTGTACTTACTTTTGCAATGTTACTTGCAAACCTAGGTGATGGCGGGTACTGATGCCTCTGGGAGTGCTGGGCCGTCTCAACCCGTGCCTACTGATGTGCCTACTGACATACCTACTGATACTCCTATTGACGAGCCACATCTGGAGGGGCCCGTCTGTTGCGTGATCACATATCAGGAGAGCCCCGGTGGGCCAGTACAGCGGTGGTCCCCAGCGCGCAAGATCCGGCGTTGAGACTGCTAGAAGACCTACTCCTATCCTGATCGAGTAGTGCTTGCCATGGACGACGAGCGGAGACGATTGGGTAGCGCCAATCGTAGGTGCCACTCGAAGATAGAGTGTCTCCAGGCTACTCTCCGAGACCAGGGAGCCCGGATCCGAGAGCTGGAGGCCTCGATTCTGAAGGAGTAGCAGCGGACTGATGCTTTCCGCGAGCAGGCTTAGGCGACGACTGGACGCCTTATGCGAGTAGTTGAGAATATCAGAGATCGGACCGGCCACATCCTGACTGAGTGCGAGGCACTGGTGGATGATGTGATGCAGGACTTGGCCGAGGAGGGTCAAGCGCCTGTAGCTCCTGACGTTCCTGGTACTCCTGAGGAGGATCCGGATGAGGATCCTGAGGAGGACCCGGGGGAGGAACCGAGTGCACCCTCGGAGTCAGTTGGGTCGGCGTCTAGCCGGACGACTTGTTAGGATCGAGGATTGAGGAGAATTTTGTGGGGTAGTTAGGAACATAGTGGGACGACACGTTTTCTTTTGTTTTGACTTTGACGTGTCACGGTGGATGTAAATAGGGTTTCTTTTGTTCTATGTTCCTTGGCTAGTATAGCCTTTGACTTGCCTAGGTTGGCATGTATATGTGACTTGTTTGCTATGTATATAAAGTACCTGTTTGCTATGTGTTTTATTGCTTCTGGTTATCCTTTTGCAACGAGTTATACGAGCCATACCTTACTTTGTTTATATATTTATAGTTGCTTAAATCCGAAACATGGAGGGTAGAAGAAGTCAAACCAGGGGAACTAACCGAGGACGCGGTCCTAGTCGTGGCCGTGAGGATAGACAAGCGCAGGAACTGGTGCAAGAACTGAGAGAGGAGAGAGAGGCAACGATTGAGCCACAACCTGAACCCCAGGCTGCAGGGGGGATCAAGTGGCAACTGCTATCCAGCAGATGACTAACATTTTGGCCCGTCTAGTGGAACAATAGGGTCAAGCCCCTGTAAATCAACCTAGGGACCCCGATAATGGGCAAGATAGGGCCTTAGAGCGATTCCAAAAATTCTCTCAACCTAAGTTCCTGGGAGGACCAGACCCGGACGGAGCCGAGAAATGGCTGGAGGCCATGATTAACATCTTTGCCACCTTAAACTATACAGAGGAGAGGCAAGTACAATTCGTTGTTTTCCAGTTCGAGGGGCCAGCTAGAGCTTGGTGGAATGTAGTGAGGGCCAAATGGGAGAGAGAAGGAACTGCATGGACTTGGTTAAATTTTGTACGGGAGTTTAACGAGAAATACTTTCCGCCTATCGTCCAGGAGAAGCGAGAGGACGATTTCATTAAGCTCCGGCAGGGAACTTCTAGTGTAGCTGAGTATGAGACTCAGTTTACGAAACTATCAAAATTTGCTCCTGAACTGATCCCTATGAAGCAAAGAAGAGTACGGAGATTTGTACAAGGGCTCAACATGGAGATACAAGAGGCCTTGGTGGTAGCTCAGATTAATACATTTACGGAGGTTTTGGAGAAGGTCTTAAGAATAGAGACTGCCAGGGCACAAGTGAGAAATTTTCATGCCAAACGGAAAGGGGTACCTAGTGGAGGCCAAGGATCAGTGCGGAGTGATCGGAGCATGCCACCTGCCATGTCTGGTCGTGGGGCAGGAGGTGGACGGTTTTTGAGTGCATCTAGGGGAGGTGCTCAGATAGGAGGTGCCCAGAGGGGAGGCCAAAGTGGTAGGGGACAAGGTAAAGGAATTCCACAGGGAGGCCAGACCTCCACTCCTCGAGTGACGTGCGGATATTATGGAAAACCGAACCACACAGAGGATGAGTGCTGGAGAAAGTCTAGGCAGTGCCTAAGGTGTGGAAGTACGGAGCACCAATTAGTCAACTGCCCGTTGATCAGTGATACTCAGTCGACTGTCAGGTCAAACCCAAAGCCGACCAATGTCGGAGAGACCAGGTCAAGGGTACTGGCTAGAGTGTATTCGCTGGACCAACAATCCGTACCTGAACCAACGGAGGTAGTGGAAGGTACGATCCCTGTTTTTCATTGGTTAGCCAAAATTTTGATAGACCCCGGTGCTACTCATTCTTTTGTTAATCCTACATTTATGCTTGGAATTGACATGAAAGTTGAAAGGCTACCTTATGACTTTGAAGTAAGAACACCTACGAATAACCAAGTTTTACTTGCGAATGAGGTGTATAGAAATTGTGATATTTGGGTTGGCGAATGGAAATTGGTAGTTGACCTCATTATTCTAGCCATTAAGGGGTACGAAGTCATTCTAGGTATGGATTGGCTAGCCCATTACCATGCTCGGGTAGATTGTAGGATGAAGGTAGTAGAGTTTTGCATACCAGGTGAGGCAACTTTGAAGTTAGACGTGAGAGGTATGTTAGCCTCGTCTGCGCTCATTTCGGGAATAAGTGCTAGGAAATTGCTTAGTCGTACTGCACGCAATTATCTAGCCTTTCTAGTTAACACTCCGGGAGAAAAGATGAAGTTGAAAGACATGCCGGTGATCAGTGAATACCCGGATGTATTTCCAGAGGAGTTGGGGTCACTGCTACCCGAAAGGGAGATTGAGTTTAAGGTTGATCTAGTACCCGGAACTACTCCAATCTCTAAAACCCGTTATCGAATGGCACCTGCTGAGCTTAAGGAGTTAAAGGTGCAATTGCAAGACTTGCTAGAACGGGGATTCATAATGAGAGCGAGTCGCCGTGGGGAGCTCCAGTGCTATTTGTTAAAAAGAAGGACGGGAGTTTAAGGTTGTACATTGACTATCGAGAATTGAATGCAGTAACTGTTAAGAATAAATATCCTTTGCCCCACATTGATGGGTTGTTTGATCAGTTACAAGGGGCTGTGGTGTTTTCAAAATTGGATCTTCGACAGGGGTACTATCAATTGAGAATCAGAAAGGAGGATGTACAAAAAACGGCGTTTAACATTCGGTATGGGCATTTTGAGTTTGTGGTAATGCCTTTTGGCTTAACCAATGCTCCAGCAGCATTCATGGATTTAATGCATCGAGTGTTTAAACCTTACTTGGATAGATTTGTGGTGGTGTTTATTGACGATATCCTGGTATATTCGAAGTCTAGGGAGGAGCATGAACAACAATTGCGAATAGTGCTGCAAACCCTAAGAGAGCACCAATTGTTCGCTAAGTTCAGCAAGTGTGAATTTTGGCTGGAAAAAGTGGCGTTCTTAGGTCATATAATTTCAAAGGATTGACTTACTGTAGACCCGGCGAAAGTGGAAGCTGTGGCCAAATGGAAGCGACCAGAGAATCCCACAGAGGTGCGAAGTTTTCTAGGTTTGGCAGGGTACTACCGCCGATTTATAAAGAACTTCTCGAGAATTGCGAGACCCTTAACCAATTTGACCAAGAAACAAGGAAAGTACATTTGGGATGTTAAGTGTGAGAGTAGTTTCCAAGAGCTTAAGAAACAATTGATTATGGCTCCAGTTTTAGCTTTGCCTGATAGGAACAATAGCTACACGATTTATACCGATGCTTCAAAAGAGGGGTTAGGGTGTGTGTTGATGCGGAATAGGAATGTGATTGCCTATGCGTCTCGAAAGTTAAAACCTCATGAGGAAAACTATCCAACCCATGACTTGGAGCTTGCAGCTGTTGTGTTTGCCTTGAAAAAATGGCGACATTATCTATACGATGTGACTTTCGAGGTATATACGGATCATAAGAGCCTTAAGTATCTGTTTTTTCAGAAGGAGCTAAATCTCAGACAGCATCGGTGGGTGGAGTTCTTAGAGGATTATGACTGCACAATTAACTATCATCCCGGAAAGGCCAACGTCGTAGCAGATGCTTTAAGTCGAAAGGTTCAACTAGCAAGTTCCATGGTGGGAGAGTGGAGCTTGTTAGAAGATGTATGTGAGTGGAAACCCCGTCTGGAACCAAAAAAGGTGATTTTTGGGAATGTTGAGGTGAAGTCGACATTGTTGGATCGGATTAAAGAGGGCCAAGTGAAGGACCCAATGGTGCAAAAATGGGTGGAGAAAGTGAAGAAAGGGGAGTTGCCTAACTTTAACCTAGGTCCTGATGGAATCTTAAAGTTCCGAAATCGTGTCGTTGTACCTAGGGAGGAGGAGTTAAAGAGGGAAATTTTGGAGGAATCACACCGTTCTAGGTATACGATGCACCCAGGGAATAATAAGATGTACCAAGATCTCAAAAGTCTGTATTGGTAGGAGAATATGAAGGCGAAGATTGCCCAATTTGTACAAAAGTGTCTCACGTGCCAACAGGTGAAAGCTGAGCATCAAAAACCGTCAGGTCTGTTATAGCCTTTAGAGATCCCTGAATGGAAATGGGAGCACATAACGATGGATTTTGTATCAGGGTTGCCACGAACACACAAGGTGCATGATGCGATTTGGGTAATAGTGGACCGATTAACTAAGACTGAACATTTCCTGTAACGACCCCACCTCCCCCTAAGGCGTACCAGAGGGTTCGGCGGGCCGCCTGCCCAGCTCTCGCCGGGACTCAGTCGTTCGCTACAGTTCTCAATTAAAAATTGAAATAAATCACTAGAATAAATAGGGCATTGATCCAAACTTAAAGCGAAACTTATATACATTGCCAACCCAAAAGAGAATATAAACATCAAATATACAAGGGTTCTCAATCCTTCATACGTCCAGCCCGTGCGAAGCACTAGGCGAGAACCGCTACAAAAGAAACAAAAGAAACAAAACTAGATTGGCTAGTCTATCTCAAGCTCACGTCCTCGCTCGCCTTCCCCTTTAAGGAAAACAAAACTAAAGGAATGAGCTAAAAGCCCAGTGAGGTTCCGAACACATAATCAGATAATCAATCCAATACATTAAACATGGAGTATCAATAATTCAAGAAACATTTACAATGGAAAGCGATAGTAACACATTCATTAAAAGGATACGGCTCACAAGGAGCAATTCGTTATTTCGTTCATTCGTTCTCCTGACATTTCCCCTTATTCCTCCAATCATTAGAAAATGCATTTTTCGTTTATCAATAAACCCTCGTTCGTTCGTTCGTTCGTTCGTTCATTCATTCATTCACCCCCGTCCTGACCGTTGGCCAGTCTCCACCAACCTACACGGTAATACTCGAGTATACCAAACGTTCACCTAAGTCCCTAATCGCCCGACCGAGTCCGCTTCTGGCTCGAGACGACCGGTAACAAGGGGCAATGGCCAGTTCAGCCCAAAAGGCTTACATTCATGCGCAAGTAACATTTCAATCATTAAATCCTTGAAAATTACACAGTTATTTAGGTCGAGTGCGATAAAGTACACACTCGCCTAGAAAGCTCATTTTGGAAATCATTAAAAGCAATTAACACATTAGCAAATGATAACAACAAGCCATAAAGTCAAATAAGGAACACTCACCTAGATATGCAAAATAACATGCAAAATCCTTCCGGATATTACCCTTAGTCACCAATGAAACCTAAGGTTGAACAAGAGAACATATTACAGTTTATCGAGCAAAACATTTAAGGGAAACGAAGATACTCGACTAATTAAGAGTAAAACGTGTAAAGATGACTTTCAAGTAAGAAGAGGGTTGTTTGAACCCAAGGATGAAAAATCATGTTTTAAAATGGAAAACCGGTCATGGTATTGGCCTAACAAAATTATACAAGTTCAAATAGAAACCTAGACCTCGGGCTAAAATTTGGGCAGCACGCCCTTTGTGTTTACCTAATTTTCCAGCCATTTTGGCTTCATTATTTTTCCTCAACCACAACCCAACATCACACATAAGCAATTCAAGTCAAGAGCCGTTCCATAGGCTCACAATATCATAAGAATAAGAAATACAGTAATAACAAGTGCAGAAATTCAATTTAGCAAAAGACAGATTTGACGTATGAAAGCGGAAATAACGTATCCGAGGCTACGCTTATCGGATTAAGACGTAACCTATGCCGTTTAGAAGCTAAGACTCAGGGTTACAATGTTCATGAAGGTCACTTAGTCTAGTTTCTAATGTAACTTGGTCAAATTCTCGAATTACTAAACCAGAAACCAATTCGTCGGCTGTTTAAACGCAGAACACTGTAATGGACATAACTCAGAGTACACAAGTCCGAATCAGGTGTTCTTAGAGGCATTTGAAAGCTAATTCATAATACTAAAACTTTCATGTTTTGGAAAAAAGCTAAATCAGAATGGATCCTAGTCGAAAAACGTGATAAACTGGACTTAACTGATCACACGGACTGCTTGGGAAATACTTAAAACAGTAAGGGTATTTCGGACTTTTCATGACCTACGTTGCTCCGATTGAGCTGAAATTTTACAGGCACCTACAAAATACCATTATCTACAACTTTCCTTCTTTGACCCAAGGCCAATTCGGCCTCTAACATGCAGTTACCAAACCGGACAGAATGGAAGCTAGAATTTCCAGAAATCTGAAATTTGTAGTTTCTAGTGCAACTTTCCCCAATTTCTCACTTCTCACACTACCAAAACATCTTATACAACATTAATTGTAACATACAAGCATCATACAACAAGTTGGGCAGAATTTCCCAAACCCTAGTTCATCATATAAAGAGGGAAAAAACTTCCAAACATGCTAGCATCCATGATTCCACTACTACTCAAGTTACTAGACTTAATTTAACCAAGATTGAAAGAAACATTTAGAGAGATATCATCTTCCTTACCTGAATATGAGTTCTCCAAGTGTAGCCCAAGCCTTCTCTTTCCAAAATTTCACCACCAAACACTAGCTAATCACTCAAGGAGAAGTTTAATCGGTTTAGTTCTTTTGATTTCTCACTTTGTAGCTTGAATCAAGAAGAAATGAAGAAAGTTCACTCTTGTTCTTCTCCTCTCTCTCTCTCAGCTCCCTTGGCAGAAATATGAAGAGGTATGAAGCTAAGTTGTCTTATATTAAAGCCAAAAGGATTAGAACTAATGGTGTCCACAAATTGCCCAACACTTGGCCTAATCTTGGCCACTAATTTTTCTCTTTCTTTCCCTTGCTTATGAGCCACAAATTTCGGTCAAGCTTGCTGCCAAGAGAGAAGATATTTTGCTCAAGTTCAATAAATTTGTTGGTAAGAAAAAATGGTGGTCAAGTGGTGCGTTCAAACGGTAGTGCGCGGGACCCGCCGGTTCGCGCCCTTTTTCTTAAAAACTCACGTACTAGGGTTTTTACTTCCCATTCACTAACCTTATATCATTGCTACCAATCACATATTATTTCTCACTTAAAAGTCACTTTTAATCCTCAAATTTAATCCTTACTCTGTACCGAAAATTCATCCGGCGAAAAATCGCGAAAACCCTAATTTTGCTCCAAACTTTAAACCGAAGCGTAAAACCCTATTTTCTAGGTTTATCTACACTTAATGTGAAATATTTGGGTAGTGGCCTTTGGTAAATACTAATTTTCAAATAAAAGGGTATTTTTGAGGAAAAAATACAAGGAATTTGCGAGTCCTCACATTTCTTGCCAGTAAGTATGAAATATTCTTTGGAGAAACTTGCCAAACTTTATATGGATGAAGTGGTGAGACTACATGGGGTACCAATAAGCATTGTATCCGATAGAGACCCCAGATTTTTATCCCGATTCCAGCAGAAATTACAAGAGGCTCTAGGAACTAAGTTGAACTATAGTATAGCGTATCACCCACAAACTGATGGACAATCTGAGAGAACCATTCAAACTCTTGAGGATATGCTAAGAGCCTGTATTGTGGACTTTGGAGGAAGTTGGAGTCAATACTTAACCTTGGTTGAATTTGCTTATAACAATAGTTATCATTCCTTTATTCAAATGGCCCCATATGAAGCCTTGTGTGGACGACGATGTCGATCCCCAATCCATTGGGATGAAGTAGGAGAGAGAAAGAATATAGATCCGGCTACAATACCATGGTTGAGAAAGCCTATGAACGGGTGAAGGTGATCTGGCAAAGACTTCAAATAGCCCAAAGCCGACAGAAAAGTTATGCCGATCATCGGAGGAAGGATTTGGAGTTCGAGATAGGAGATAAGGCATTTCTTCGAATTACCCCGTTGAAAGGAAAGATTAGAGCAGGAAAAGGGAAAAAGTTGCAACCACGATATATAGGACCTTTTAATGTACTTCAGCGAATAGGAAAGGTGGCTTACCGACTTGAATTACCAGCAAGTTTGTCTCGGATCCATGACGTTTTCCATGTTTCTCTGCTTAAGAAATACCATCCGGATCTGACTCACATTTTGCCACCCGAAGATGTTGAACTAGACGAGTCCTTAACCTATGAAGAACGACCTATTCAAATATTGGATCGAAAGGTGAAGGACCTAAGAAACTAGCAGATTCCATTAGTAAAGGTTCTATGGAAGCATCACGAAGTGAAAGAAGCAACCTGGGAACTAGAAAAGACATGCAAGAGAAATATCCCGACCTATTCACGACGAAAGGTATGGATTTCGAGGTCGAAATTCTTTTAAGGGGGAGAGAGTGTGAGGACTCGAAAATTTCTTATATTTTTGCTCAAAAATGCCCTTTTATTTGGAATTATTCATTTATTATAACCCTACTTCCCAATCATTCCACAATAAGTGCAAATGGACCAAGAAAGTAGGGTTTCACCTTTCGTTTTCAAGTTGGAGCAAGTTAGGGTTTTCGCGTTTTTTCGTAGGGTGATTTTCCGGTACAGAGTGAGGATCAAATTTGGTGCTTAAGAGTGACTATTAGGTGAGAAATAATATGTGATTAGGAGCAATGATAAAAAGTTAGTGAATAGGAAGTAAAAACCTTAGTACGTGTGATTTAAGGAAAAACGGCGCAAATCGACGGGTACCGCGCACTACCGATTGAACGCACCACTTGACCACCACTTTCTTACCACATGAGCTCATTAATACTTGAGCAAAATATTTCCTTATTTCCAGCTAGCTTTGACCGAAATTTAGGGCTAAAAATGCCAGGAAAGAAAAAGAAATTTTGAGTGGCTTTGGTGGTGCCACTTGTCACCACCTAAGGGCCACTTGACCAAGCCAAGAGTCCAACCTTCTTATCCTCCATTTTGCTCCATTCTTCTTCATATTTCTGCTGCTTGGCTGAGAGAGAGGGAGAGAAAAACCCAAGAGTGTGTTGCATCATTTCATCTTGAAATCTAGGCACAAAGTGAGGAAACAAAGAAAACAAACCGATTAAAGTCATCCTTGGGTGTTTAGCTAGTGGAGTATTGGTAAAATTTTGAAGGGAAGAACTAGGGTTGCTCTTGGAAGACACTTAAGCAAGGTAAGGATGATGATTTCCCCATTTCTTACTCTTGATCTTATTTATATTAGCTTAGCACCTCAAAATTTGTGGTGAATGATGGTTGTTATCATGTTTTGGGTGTTTTCCTTTTAGTTACATGAACTAGGGTTTGATGGATTGCTGCCTATACTTGATGTATGGTTAATATATGTTGTATCCAAGATTATATAGGGGGTTTTGGTAGCAAGTGAAGCAAGAAATGAAGAAAGTTATCATTGAAACCAAAAAAATTCCAGATTTCTGGCAAATATGACTTCAATTCTATCCGATTTTAGTGCTCCATGTTAGAGGCCGAACTAGGCTTGGAACAAAACATGAAAGTTGTATAGCATGATATTTTATAGTTTCCCACAAAATTTCAGCGCAATCGGAGCAATGTAACCTGTGAAAAGACCAAAATACCCTCGCTGACTTAGGATGTTTCCAGTGAACCGTTTTAGACAGATTCATCCAATTAACCGTATTTATTCACTATGATCTGTGCTGATTTAGCCATTTGCCAAAACATGAAAGTTTTAGTACTCTGTCTTATATTTTTAACGCCACCAAGAACACCTTAAACGGACTTTGGTAGCCTGAGATATGACCATTTCAAGGTAGTACAGTTAATTAGCCGGTTAGTTGGAAGTTGGTTCGGTGAATTGGGAATTTGATTAGGTTACACTGGAAATTTGACTAAGTGATCTTCATGAAAGTTGTAGACCTTCATCTTAGCTTCAAAATGGTATAAGTTGTACACCAATCTGATAAGCGTAACCTCGGATGTGTCCTTTCCGCAAAACCCTATCAAATCTGTCTTTTACTAAAGCTCATTTCCGCACTTGTTATTAACTTGAATTTTGTACTTGTATTGACTTGAGCCTATTGAATGGCTATTGAGATGGATTTTTGTTTTGTGTAATTTTGGGTTTGAATTAGAAAAATAATGAAGCCAAAATGGCTGGAAAATTTGGTAAAAACAAAGGGCATGCTGCCCGAATTTACGCTCGAGGACTAGAGAAATACACTTGCGACTTGGATAAAGTTGATAATGAATATCATTTGAACCATTTAGGATTTTTGCTACTTTGGTTATCAAGGGTTATACGTTATAACCTAGCCGAACTTGTACCCTTAGGAAAAAGCGGTACTAATCACTATAAATCTATTTTCCTTGCACTTTCGACTCAAAAGCTATTTCCAAGTATATATCTTACAAAGCTTTTCAGTTAGAAAAGTGAGCAACCGCTTCACGACTATTCTCCAAGTTAATTTCAATTTCTTGATTCTTATTGAACGAAACGTCTAAGTTTCGAACCTTACTTGATTTTTCCAAATTCTTAAGCAACGTTTTATCGCAGATTTGGACTCCAAGCCAGGAGTACCACCTGGACGAGATCATTAAAAGCACTATACTTGTTTTGGTGAGTGCTTTCAAATATCGAATTGCACTTAATACTTGTATTTGATACATGACCAATGTGATTACATGTTATATACGTGAAATTTTAGGGCAAGAGTGTACTTTATCGCACTTGCCCTAATCAAATTTGCTATTGCTCCATGATTTCACTTGAAATACTATACTTGCATACGAATTTTATCTTGTCTGGAATTCCAGAAACCCTGTGGCTAGTTAATCGAGTCAAGCCGGCAAGGGCCTGGTCGATTAGATAACAAACCCTGGGTAACCAATAATGTCGAGCGGAGTGTTATCTCTTCGGCTAATCGGTATACTCTGTAACGGTCCCACTTCTCCCTAGGGCGTACCCCAGGGTATCGGCGGACCGTCTGCCCAGCTCTCGCCGGGACTCAGTCAGTTGCTATAAGAGAAGGCAAGAAAATCCACAAAACTATCGAAATAACAAAAATTTCAAACTTAACGTAAACTTATATACATATTTATTCCAAAAGCAAAACAACTTTTGTACAAAGGTTCCCCATTCTCCATACAACCAGCCCACCAAACATTGGAGCGAGAACCAAACAAAAGAAACAAAAGTACTAAAACGGCTAATCTATTCGTAGCTTCCATCCTCGCACGTCTTCCCCTGCTAAGGAAAACAAAAACTAAAGGGATGAGCTGGAAAGCTCAGTGAGGTTCCGTACACATAGGCAACAAGAGAAACAAATGCATGTAAACCACAATTCACGATACAAGTACAATAAAGCGATAAACACATTCATTAAAAGGATACGGGCTCACAAGGAGCCAATCGTTCATTCATTCATTCATTCATTCTCCTTCCATTCTCCAACCTTCAATCATTTGAAAATGCATTTTTGTATAAATAAAACCCCTCGTTCATTCATTCATTCATTCATTCTCCCCGTCCCTGGCTTTTGGCCAGGCTCCACCAACCTACAGGGTAATACTTGAGTATACCGGATCGTTCACCCAAGTTCCTAATCGCTCGACCGAGTCCGACTGGCTCGAGACGACCGGTAACAAGGGGCTATGGCCAGTTCAGCCCGAAGGCCTACATTCATGCACAATTAACATTTCAATCGCTCAATCATTAAAATTTCACAATCATTTAGGCTAAGTGCGGTAAAGTACACACTCGCCTCGAAAATCGTTTTAGCAATCATTGAAAGCGTTTAACATGTTATCAATCATTCAAACAAGCCAGATAATCAGGAAATATAACAAATAAAGAACACTCACCTATAACCGCAAAACAACGCCCAATTCTCAATCACCAATGAAACCTAAAATTCCACAAAGATCGCATTACAATCCATCTAACATGATTTAGATGCAATTAAGAAATACCCGACTATTCGCGAGTAAACGTATAAAAGACCTTCAAAGTGTAAAGAGCGCACTTGGATCCGTAGACAAGAATAACCCTAATGCGACCCAAACCGAGAGGGTTATAAAGTCTCTAAAAGAAACACTTAACTATAACAAATTAAAATCCCAATAAATAGGCTAAGGAAATATTCTCTTGGAATTATAAAGAATCATTCGTGCAGCTACAAGCCACTATATATTCAAGTAGCAGTTATATAATAAGGGTTTTGATGAGAATCATATGGAAAAGAGGACTCTTAAAACCTTACTTGAAAGTAGTTCACTTGTGGCCGAGAAAACCCTAACTTGGCCGATAAAACCCCTAATTCATACCTCTTTATTTTGAATACGGGGTAAGTAAACATTTGGTGGTTCAAATCGAAGAGGTAACATGTTTTCGAACGGTAAAAGGGTCACATTAGTTGCCTTGCAGAAATATACAAGTTTAACTAGAACTTAGCCCTCGAATCCCTATTTGAAAGACCCAATGAAATTCTCTAGGAAATACACCCAACTTGATACAAAATACATTTCCAAAAACCACTTTAACTCATTCAATTTCCAAGAAAACAAACGGACGGCATGTCCCTTGTGTTTACCTATTTTCCAGCCATTAATGGCTTCATTATTTTCTCAACTCAGTCCCAACATGTCATATAGAATAACCTCATGTCCAAAAGCCGATCACTAGGCTTAAATTCATATAAATACAACAATAAATACGAAAAGCGAGCTAGAAACACTTTCAGATAAAACAATGCGTGACAACATTTTGCGGAAATAGCACTAAAGGCACTAAGATTATTGGTTTAGGGTGTAAGACCCACCGTTTCGAAGCTAAGAGGCAGGGCTACAACAATGTAGAAGGTCACTTAATCCAGTTTGTAGTGAAACTAGGTCAAAAATACAAGACACTAGTTCAGAACTGCAAAATACAGGTGGACAAACCACGTTCTGGTTAACGAACTATAATTCGGTCTACTTAGGTCCAAATCCATTGATTCCAAAGCCAAATGATAGCTAGGACATCAGGCTACATTTCATTAGAAGACCTCTACAACCAGTTCAGAAGTTTTCCTAGCCAAAATAGCTAATTACTGCAACAATTCCCAAGTTCGGATGAAACCAGAGCAGCAGGGGTAAATTCGACTTTTCTCACTCTACATTACTCCGATTGACCTGCAATTTTACAGACACCTCTAACACATCAATACCTACAACTTTCATGTTTTAAGCAAAGGCCAATTCGGCCTCTAACTATGCTAGACAGGGCCGGCCAGAATTGAAGGGTGTGACACCCTAACTTTTCCAAATTTCCTTTCAAACAAGAATTCCTTGCATTAAACCATCATTTACATTAACTAGCCTCATTCTATATCATTCCCCTTCATCTTACATGGCCACATAGACAACATCAAATTCAAATAGAAAAATCATAATAAAAAAATAAAATGTCACCATAAATCAACCCAAATCACAATATCACTCACAAAATGACATTTCCAACCCTTATAATTCACAACTTAACCATTATCAATGTAAAAGAGAACTTTCTTAAGCATCTTACCTCACAACTCAAGAAGACTAGCAATTCAAAGCTTCCCTTGCCAAAACACTCCACCCAAAAGCTTTAACCTTCCAAGAAGCTCACTTGTATGGAGGGAATTAAAAATCCATTGGTGAAGTTTCAAGATTGAAGCAAAAATCAAAGATGGAGATTGAAGAGTTTTTCTCTCTTTGCTCTCAAAGCTCACGGCTGGACAAGAAGAGGAAATGAAGATATTTTGGTGAACCAAGGGGATAAGAAGGAAGAAACAGCCGGTCAAAGCTGCTGACCGGCTGTGTCACATCAGAATCCGGCCGGATTCTGGCCGGATTCCCGGCCGAGAGGAAACATTTTTTTTTTCAAAAACGCAGGGCAATCCGGCCAGAAACTGGCCGGATTTCCGGCCGGATTTGGCCACTTCAGCTTTCCAAAATTTTTTCTTTTTTTTTTTCTTCCGAATTCGATTGTCGCGCTCAAACGTATTTCTACCACATACACATCCATACATATCTCATACATGATTGCACATATCCACGACCTTTCATACTTTAAACCAAAAGGGGTTGACAAATTTTCACTAAAATGGGGCAAAGAAAGTAAGCCAAAGGCCAAGAAAATTGAGGGAAGTTAGGGTTCTCACATACTCGAGTATTACCACCCGTGTTTCTTGTGGCGTGCAGGCCCGGATAAGGGGGTTGATCGGTGGACGGAGACTGGCGTGAAGTGGGGTTTTCTTTCTGGACTAGTTATTACTTGAAAGTTCACAGAGTGTCAACTACGAATTGATCAAGTTGGGATGGAGCCGAGATATGAGCCACTGTATCCTTACATGTGAACATGATCTATATATTTCTTGGCTACTTGAAGTATTATCTCCTTGATTGGACTTGTTTGCTCGCTATTTCACTATACCTTTGCTATTACTTTGTTTGATGGCCAATTTGATATTTGGAACTTCACTGAGCTTTGGCTCACTCCGTCAGTTTTGTTTTCCTTACAGGGGTATGAACGAGGCGTGAGACGTGTAAAGACTAGCGTAGTCTAGTTGTTTTGACTTTTGACTTGTACTCGCGCTATTCCGAGAATAGAATGGTTTTGTATCTGGATTGTATACACTTTGAACCAGTTTGGGTATACTGAGGCTTTGTACCTTGAATTTGTATTAATGTAAATTATAAGCTTGAATTGCGATATTATTTATGGTCCATGGATATATACACGTGATTCGAGTGAGTGAGTCCTAGCGAGAGTTGGGTAGGCGGTCCGCCAAACTCTTTGGTACGCCTCAGGGGGAGGTGGGGTCGTCACAATGACCCCACCTCCCCCTGAGGCGTACCAAAGGGTTTAGCGGACCGCCTGCCCAACTCTCGCCAGGACTCACTCACTCAAATCATGTGCACACATCCATGAACCATAAATAACACCCACAATTCAAACTTATAATTTACATTGATACAAATCAAGGTACAAAGCCTCAATATACTCAAACTGGTTCAAGGCGTATACAATCCAAATACAAAACATTCTATTCGAGGAATAGCGCGAGTACAAGTCAAAAGTCAAAAGTCAAAAACAACTAGACTATGCTAGTCTTTACATGTCTCATGCCTCGCTCGTACCCCCTGTAAGGAGAACAAATAACGTGGTATGAGCTAAAAGCCCAGTGAGGTTCCAAATAGCAAATTGACCATTATTTATAAGTACAAGTTTTCGATATAGCAAAGTAACGAGCATGAAGAGTTCATAAAAGTGAGCAATAACACTTCAAGTAGCAATCTCAAAATGAGCGAGTGTAAAAGTTTTCAGAAGAAACAATAATCCAATAAACAACAATCATTCCAAAGCATAAGGATACGGATGGCTCTCAGGAGCCAACTTCCATTCATCATCAGGAGCTTGATCACGTAGTAGTTGACACTCCGTCAACTTTCAAGTAAAGGAACCAATCCAGTAGAACACCACTTACACTACTCTCCGTCCACCATTCACACCCCCTACTGGGCCCAAAATCCTCAATAAACACGGGTGGTAATACTCGAGTATACCGATTAGTCGAGGAGATATCAATCCACTCGACAAAGCAAGAGACCCAGGGCTCGTTACCTAATCTACCAAGCCCTTGCCGGCTCGACTAGAGTAACTCGTCTCAGGGTTTCTGGAATTCCAGGAAGTGCGCACCTCATAAACAAGTATATCAAGTCAATTGCAATCAATAAACAAGTATATCACGTAAGGGCAAGTGCGATAAAGTACACTCTTGCCCTATCAATTCACGTATATAACATGTACTCATATTGGTCACGTATCAAGTTCAAGTATCTAGTGCAATTCGGTATTTGAAAGCACTCACCAAAAGATATAGTGCTTCTAGTATTCACGTTCAGTTATACTCCAGGTTTGGAGTCCAGATCTGCGATAAAAATTCAATTTGAGAACTTTGAAACATGACTAAGATTCGAAACTTAGACGTTTCATTCAATCAAAATCAAGAAATTGGAATTCACTTGGAGAGTAGTCGTGAAACACTTGCTCGCCTTTTTAAACAGTAAAACTTTGTAATATTTATACTTGAAATTGTCTTGCGAGTTGAAAGTACAAGGAAAACATACTTCGAGCAATCATTATTTCATTTCTCAAGGGTACAAGTTCGGCCAAGTCCTTACTTATATACCTCGAAACAAGAAGACTCAAGTACCCTAGATGGTTCAAGTACTATTCATATCAATTCGACCCAAGTCGCAAGTGTATTTATATAGTTCTCGAGCGTAAATTCGGGCAGCATGCTCTTTGTGTTTACCTAATTTTCCAACCATTTAGGCTTCATTATTTTTCCTCAGCCACAACCCAAAGTCACACATATCATAATTCAAGTCAAAAGCCGTTCCATAGGCTCACAACATCATAAGAATAAGAATCACAATAATCACAAGTGTAGAAATACAATCTAGTAAAAGACAGATTCGACGTGTGGATGCGGAAATAACATATCTGAGGCTACACTTATCGGATTGAGGCGCAACCTATGCCATTTCGAAGCTAAGACACAGGGCTACAATGTTCATGAAGATCACTTAGTCCAGTTTCTAATGCAACTTAGTCAAATCCTCAAATTACAGAACCAAAATCC
Source organism: Coffea arabica (assembly GCF_036785885.1). Taxonomy (NCBI): domain Eukaryota; kingdom Viridiplantae; phylum Streptophyta; class Magnoliopsida; order Gentianales; family Rubiaceae; genus Coffea; species Coffea arabica. Next base: position 16,429,885 of record NC_092326.1, read on the forward strand.
AACTCGTCGGCTATAAAACCGCATTGTACTGTAATGGTCATATTTCAGGTTACAAAAGTCCGATTTAGGTGTTCTTAGAGGCGTTTGAAATCTAAGTCAGAATACTACAACTTTCATGTTTTGGAAAAAAGCTAAATCAGTACGGATACTAGTGAAAAAACGTGATAAACAGAACAAACTGACCAAACGGACTGCTAGGGAAAAACTTAAAACAGTAAGGGTATTTTGGACTTTTCACGACCTACGTTGTTCCAATTGAGTTGAAATTTTGTAGGCACCTACAAAATACCATTATATACAACTTTCATTCTTTGACATAAGGCCAATTCAGCCTCTAACATGAGGTTACAAAATCGGACAGAATGGAAGCAGAATTTTCCAGAAATCTGGAATTTTCAATTTTTAATGCAACCTTCCTCAATTTCTTACTTCAATCACTACCAAAACCCCTTATACAAACTTAATTGCAACATATATGCATCATACATCAAATTGGCAGCAAGTCTCAAACCCTAGTTCATCATATCAAAAAGGGGAAAACCTTCAAAACATGATAGTATCCATGATTCCACCACAAATTGAGTTACTAAGCTTAATTTAAACAAGATTGAAAGTAAAAATTAGAGAGATCATCTTTCTTACCTTGATTAGAGTTCACCAAGTATAGCCTTAGCTTTCCCTTTCCAAAATCTCACCAACAATCACTAACTAATCACTCAAAGGTAAGTTTAATCGGTTTCTTTCTTTTGTTTTCTCACTTAGTAGCTTGATTCAAGAAGAAATGGAGGAGTTCCTCTCTTGTTCTTTCCCTCTCTCTCTCTCGGCTCTCCAGCAGAAAAATGAAGGTGAATGAAGCCAATTTGGGGATAAGAAGGTTGAACAATTGTCTTGGTCAATGGCCACTAAGGGTGTGACACTTGTCACAAACCTTACCAAGTAAAATTTTCTTTTTCTTTCTTGTATTTTCGGCCATTAATTTCGGTCAGGCTTAGCTGGAATTTAGGAGATATTTTGCTCAAATATTAATGAGCTTGTATGGCAAGAAAGTGGTGGTTAAGTGGTGCGTTCAATCGGTAGTGCGCGGGACCAGCCGGTTCGCGCCGTTTTTTTTCTTAAAAACACACGTATTAGGGTTTTTACTTCCCATTCACTAACCTTATATCATTGCTACTAATCACATATTATTTTTCACTTAAAAGTCACTTTTAATCTCCAAATTTAATCCTTACTCTGTACCGAAAATTCATCCGGCCAAAAATCGCGAAAACCCTAATTTTGCTCCAAACTTGAAACCGAAGAATAAAACCCTACTTTCTAGATTCATTTGCACTTATTATGGAATAATTGGATAGTAGGGCTTTAATAAATGATAATTTTCAAATAAAAGGAAATTTTTAAGAAAATGTGAGGAATTTTCCAATTCCAGTAATTAAAATTAGGGTTTCAATTAAAATAGGAGAGATTTAGGAAAACCGGTTAGTCACAAGTAAACTAGGGTTTTTGACTAAAATATTAGGGTTTCTAGTCTTTTAAAACAAAATAAGGTTTTAAATCAAACCCCAAAGAAATACACTTTAATATTTTCTTCACAAACAACCTCCTAATATTTGGGATGTTACAGTCATCACAGGGGCATGATGCGATTTGGGTAATAGTGGACCGATTAACTAAGACTGCACATTTCCTGCCAGTAAGTATGAAATATTCTTTGGAGAAACTTGCCAAACTCTATATGGATGAAGTGGTGAGACTACATGGGGTGCCAGTAAGTATTGTATCGGATAGAGACCCTAGGTTTGTATCTCGATTCTGACAGAAATTGCAAGAGGCTCTAGGAACTAAGTTAAACTATAGTACAGCGTATCACCCACAAACTGATGGACAATCTGAGAGAACCATTCAAACTCTTGAGGATATGCTGAGAGCCTGTATTGTAGATTTTGGAGGAAGTTGGAGTAAATACTTAACCTTGGTTGAATTTGCTTATAGCAATAGTTATCATTCCTCAATTCAAATGACCCCATATGAAGCCTTGTATGGACGACGATGCTGATCTCCAATCCATTGGGATGAAGTAGCAGAGAGAAAGATTTTAGATCCGACTACAATACCATGGGTTGAGGAAGCCTACGAGAGGGTAAAGGTGATCCGCCAAAGACTTCAAACAGCCTAAAGCTGACAAAAGAGTTATGCCGACCATCGGAGGAAGGATTTGGAGTTTGAGTTAGGAGATAAGGTGTTTCTTCGGGTTACCCCGTTGAAAGGAAAGGTTAGAGAAGGAAAAGGGAAAAAGCTGCAACCACGATACATAGGACCTTTCAATATACTCCAACAGATAGGAAAGGTAGCTTATCGACTTGAATTACCAGCTAGTTTGTCTCGGATCCATGACGTTTTCCATGTTTCTTTGCTTAAGAAATACCATCCAGACCCGACTCACATTTTGCCACCAGAAGATATTGAACTAGATGAGTCCTTAACCTATGAAGAATGACCCATTCAAATATTGGATCGGAAGGTGAAGGACCTGAGAAACAAGCAGATTCCATTAGTAATGGTTCTATGGAAGCATCATGAAGTGGAAGAAGCAACCTGGGAGCTAGAAAAAGACATGCAAGAGAAATATCCCGACCTGTTCACGACGAAATGTATGAATTTTGAGGTCGAAATTCTTTTAAGGGGGAGAGAGTGTGAGTGTGGCGGCCCCACTTCTCCCTAAGGCGAACCAGAGGGTTGGCGGGTCACCTGCCCAGCTCTCGCCAGGACTCACGCAAGGAAACCGGCTAAACCCTTTCCACGTATAACTCAAATCAAGACAAAACTTGTCACCTGAACAATCCACACCTTTGAACGACTAAAATACTAGGAACACATTAACTTCAGAGATAACATTGTCATTGGACATCTGAACGTTCATTCTTAACACATCTCCAACTAGTTTAATACATAACTACAAATATACATTACAAACCACACAGTGAACTCATAGAGTTCAAATAAATTCATACAAGCCAAAACTTAGGGTTTGCACTTTTCCAACTTCAAGTGACAACCCAAAACAAAAGTTACATAGTCCGATTCAACACAACAGTTACAAAAACTAAAAGCAGACTTCAAATCTCTCGAATGCCAAAACCTGTTAAGGAAAACAAATATCGTGTGGTGAGCTAAAGCTCAGTGGTGCCCAAAACATGCAATCATATAACACAAATAGTAAATAATAACTTCAAACTTAAATTCAGCAAGTAGAAAAGCGCATAACAACACAGGGTAGGATACAGGGGCTCTCAGGAGCCATTTTCCACGCATTTGATCAAAATTAATCGCAGTTGACCCTCCGTCAACTCTCGCTATCTAAAGTCCATGTAGATTTGTTATTTTTTTTCTTAACACGCTCCAACCAACTTCCTCCCACCAGGCCCGTTCTTCTCACGAGTGAGTTTGGTATTACTCGAGTATACCTTTTTGTAAACTAGTCGAGGGATTCACTCAACGACGTCACATTATAAACTAGTTGAGGGATTCACCCAACGACTTCACATTATAAACTAGTCAATGACGTCACGTTATAAACTAGTCGAGGGATTCACCCAACGATGTCGCATTATAAACTAATTGAGAAAACATCTCAAGCAAGTCACCACTCAAAAGGCTAGTGCGATAAAGTACACACTGCCACTTCGATGGTTCAGAAAAACCACTTTTCAATTATCACATAACAAGTCAAGAAAGCACTTTAACACTTTAGTCATAGAACAAGCACGGACACTCACCAAAAGTCAAGCTGGGAATCGAAGCCCACGTCCTCGCTAAACCCTAGAAAAACCAAGTTTTAAAAACTATAAGTTTTACTATATAAACTCTTGGTTTAAATATAAAAGATTATCTGGTATAAAACTAATTTATTTTCTCGGAATAAATCAATAAATCTCTTAGAATTAAAGCTAGTAAAGTAATAAAATATTTCGTATGGTTTCTTTAAAGGTATTTCCCTTCTAGAGGGCAAACTAGGACCAAATTAATTCAAACAAGTTTTCTTGCCGAACAAATTTTCAAAGCCTTTCTTTTTGAAATAAATCAAATCTTGTGTTTTTAACAATTTTCCTCTAAAACAACTAGCCAAGGATAATTTTGTGAAAAATTTAAAGTTTGGAAGTTAATACAATTATTCCTTAAAAATATTAGAACTAGTTAGTAAGGTTTTAAAAGTCCCGATATTTAAATTATAGTTTTATCGTACTATACTCAATTTCTATAACTTGATATAAAGATAAAATATTTCAATAAAACTTGATCAAAACTACTCGAATACAAAAGACCAAAACGGAATTCACGATTCCAACTCATTTGCACTTTGAAATCCAAGTCACCAATATAGTAAGATCACAATCCAAACATCAATTTCGCTAGGGCTTCATCAATCATTAGCCCTAGCTCTCAACAGATTCAATTCCAAACAAAATTCAACAAAGGAAGTCCAAGGTATCAAAACAAACCCAAATCACAAACCATGGACCTTCCAAGTACATTTCAGCCAACTACTTGAACAAATTCACCAAAAATTAACTCTTGCCAATTCAAAATGTCCATTAAATCTCCATCTTTTAATTGTTTGAAACACCAACCAACCGTTTACGGCTAGTACGGCTAGTAACCATGTACAAATCCAGTAAATGTAACCGTTTACTTATAGTGCTTTGCCCTTAATTTTCCTAAATTTTTACTTCAACTCAACATGCAAAAGGTGATTAGGAAGCTACAAACTAGTCCTAAACATCCAATACAAGAATCTTAGCTAAAATTCGAAGGAAAACTAGTCAAGTGCTCAACTCTTTTCTCTCAGCCATGCTAGAAAATATTTTCCTTCAATAATTACTTCAGTTCATGATCCAATTCACCAGCTTTTCAAGAGTTAAAATCAATAAGATAAACATGAAAACTAGAACAAGATGTTATAATACTTTTTACTTAGGATTATAGCCAATTATCATGGAATTTTTGAAATTAACAAGAGAGTTTCAGCCTTCACTTTCTCGGCCAACAAAACAGATTTTCCAGCAAGTTACTTCGAAATTTTCAACAAGGTTTCCATCCAGAAAATTCAACATGCAATACTAGATATAGGTCATATAGGGCATACAACAGGATTTTCCAGCTTCAATTCACCAAAACATCCATTAAAACTCAAAAGAACCACCATCGGCTAAGCTGGATTTTTTTCCAGCGGCCATGCCATCCTCCAAACAAGAATTCCAGCAACAAAACTCAAGCTTGTCACCATAAAACTTACATGCATCACCAAATAAAGAGATATCTATCAGATTTGATCCAAAACCAAATTCGAATGTCATCAAAAGTCACCATCTAACCAGAAATTCATCCAAGTCGGCTCTCGGTTAGCTTGCATGCAAGCAGATTTTGTATTTCCTCAATTTTCTTGTTTTCTCACAGCTGATTAACCTCATGCAAAGCATAATCATCTCATTTTTAGTTAGCTAAACACACAACTAGGCTCAGATTATCACAAATTCACAATTTAAAGCTGTAATTTCCAGCTCAAGCTCTCGGCAACTCCAAATTCTTTCGAAACCAGTTTTCTTGTGACTTAATTCTTCATCCAACCGCACAACCCTCACATGCATGCCCCTAAACAGCTTCATCAACCCATAATCGACTAGTTTAAGTCCAGAAATTACCTCAGCTTAAAGCTCAAATCACTCGACTAGCAGCTGTAATCTTCCTTTCCTCTCGGCAATCCAGAATTGCAGTCCGCAACTCTCCCTCTCCCTTGTTCAAACTTGCGGCTAGAAGGAAGGAAATTTGGCTCTCCAGCTCTTCACCAGCTCACGGATGAATTGGTGAGTAACAGCAGGTCTCTTTTTTTTTAATAGCTCGCGGATAGGAAGAAAAGAAAATGAAGAACTCGGCTCCCTCTCTCTCTCACCCACTCTCGGCTCACGGCAGGAGGAAGGAATAGAATTGGAGTGTTGTTGTGGTGGTATGATAGTGGGGTGTGAGCCGGCTTTATGGTTGGTGGAATGGTGGAGCAGATAAGGAAAATGGATCCGGCTAGAATGGAAATGCTAAGTGTAAAGAATGAGACCAGCATGCTGGAAATGTTTGTATTTGAAACTTGTTCTAGGAAGTTCCATGGCTGCATGGTTAATTTGAAATGGAGGAAGGCTATTTCGGTCTTTTAACAACTTGTTCGCCCTTCCACTTAAGCTCTCATTCGTAAACTAACTCCAAGATTTCACCCCAAAAGAAATTCGATAGCCTACTAGTGTACCAATCTCGCGAAAAGTTCAATTATCGAGATTTAACGTCCTAAGTACGATTATAACGATTTCGACTTAAAATCGATTTCGTCTTAGTTCTAGGTTCCCGTTGATGCTTAATGTTATTAACACTTAAAATTAGCTATCGAAATTCAAAGGATTAATAATAAAGCAATAAAATACTCGACGTCAAGAAATATTAACTTAACTTGGTAAAAATTCAAATAATCTACTATTTTGCACAATTAACTTATTTGCGACTTTAAACTTATTATTATTTTTTTTCATACTTATCTAAGAACCAACAATAATAAAATTTACTCAAAGTCTAAAATGTACAAGCAACAAGTATGAATATATGCAAGTATATATTTATTTACTATTATTATTATATATATATTTTTTTTAAGGTTCTCACATCCTCCCCCCTTTAAATGAATTTTGTCCTCAAAATTTTCACCTTCTAATGAAATAATTCAGGGTATTTCCTCTGCACATCTTCTTCCAATTCCCAAGTTGCTTCCTCTATTTCATGATTTTTCCATAGAATCTTCACCAAAGGAATTTTCTTATTTTGCAATTCCTTCACTTCTCTTTCCAAAATCTTAACTGGTCCTTCTTCATAAGTTAATGATTCATCCACTTCAATTCCTTCCAATTGCAACACGTGGCTTGGATCAGGGTGATATTTCTTGAGCATAGAAACATGAAATACATTGTGGATCTTGGCCATGCTCGAAGGCAATTGCAGTTGATACGCCACCTTTCCGATTCGTTTCAAAATTTCAAAAGGTCCAATATACCTCGGCTTTAACTTTTTACCCTTTTTGGACCCTACTCCGTCCTTCACAGGTTTAACTCTTAGGAACACTTTGTCTCCTACTTCAAATTCCAGATCTTTCCTCCTTGTGTCGGCGTAGCTCTTTTGCCGACTTTGGGCAGTTTGAAGCCTTTCTCTAATTAGTTTCACTTTCTCATGAGCTTCTTCCATCCAAGGTATAACCGTTGGATCTAAAATTTTCTTCTCTCCTATTTCATCCCAATGAATTGCAGACCGACACCTTCTCCCATACAAAGCCTCATAAGGTGCCATTTGAATTGATGCGTGATAGCTATTATTATAGGCAAATTCTACTAAGGCCATATATTGACTCCATTTACCTCCAAAATCCAATATACACAACCTCAGCATATCCTCCAAAGTCTAAATCGTCCTTTCCGACTGCCCGTCTGTTTGGGGATGATAAGCGGTACCAAACTTCAATTTGGTCCCCAATGTCTCTTGAAATTTCTGCCAAAAACGCGAGACAAACCTTGGATCACGATCAGACACAATGCTTATAGGAATACCATGCAATCTCATGATCTCTTCTGTATACAACTTGGCCAATTTTTCCAAAGAAAAGTTCATATTCACAGGTAGAAAATGAGCGGACTTGGTAAGCCTGTGACAGCTCCACCTTCCCCTAAGGTGAACCAAAACGCTAGCGGACTGCCTGCCCAGCTCTCGCCAGGACTAACGGTTCAGTTTACATCGCTCTAAAATGTTCCGGAACATACCAACACGCGTAAACAAGTCAAAATCACAAAATAAAAAAAAATAAAAAAACGGAGCAGGCTATGAATAGTATCGGCCACGTCAAAATCCGGCCAAGCATCACGCAAACATACACATCTTGAAATTCAACATTTACAAACCAAAATGCCATACAAAATTATCCCATAAGTTTACACATATACGGTTTGCCAAATCAAAAGAGAAATCGAACCCAAAAGTACATTTAGGGTTTCAATCAATGAGCTATACAAAAGCTATGTACATCTAGCTCAATTCAGCAACCAACTATCAAATCCAGTCCAAAAGTATTTATTTTCTTGTAAGGAAAACAAAAGGAATAGAGTGAGCTTACGCCCAGTGGTATACTATCACATAAGCAACCAAGTCACATAGGCATAAAGCGGTCAAGAAAGAAATAAACCAAGATCACACATTAACAAGATGGTAAAAGGATACGGACGGCTCTCAAGAGCCCCTTTCCTCGCTGGTATACTTGATCGGACTTCATTGATCCTCCCTCAATGTTTACAAAGTAACCAACCATAGGCTCCACTTTACTTCCATTCCTTCCACCCAACATACCCCTACCGGGCCCGAACTCCAAACAGTAGCAATTTGGTAATACTCGAGTATACCGGAATCAAGAGTCCCACTACTACAAGATTCCATATAACAGTCCCCATGGCTCGTCGACCTTCACGACCAAGCCCTCGCTGGCCTGATTCAATCGACTACCACTGGGGTTAAGCTCAGTAGTACAGTAAAGGTCGTTGGATACTCGTCCAAACGACACCAACACCAGTTTTTCCATGAACATTTCTAGTATCAAGGTGAAACAGTAGACAATCATAAATAATATCAAAGGAGGTGAGGGCGATCAAGTACACCCTCACTTCAATCAATTTCAATGGACAATTAAGCCTTCAATGCATCACGTTCACATATAGCAAAGCCACATGGTAAACAAACAAGTGAGTAGTACACTCACCAGGCAAGCAAGTGAAATTTCATAAACTTTCGCCCAAAGAGCGTCTTTAATCACTGTCACGCCCTAAAATATTCAAACAAGCACAATAAGACTTGATTACAAGTCATAAACCAATTCCAAATACCACCAAATAGGGTTCCATAAGAATGTATAAGCACTAGAGTAAACCAGAAAAATCTGAAAATGGAATTAAGCTCTAATCCAAAAAAACAGTTTTTGACGTCATTTTGCGGTTTTGGCGCCATTGGCACTAAAAGTATCGGATGGAGGTGCAAGATACACCGTTTTGAAGCTAAGAGATAGGGCTACAATGTTACAGAAGTCTACTCTGTCCAGTTTCTATTGTAACGAGGTCCAAAATGCCATATACTACACCAGAACCGCAAAAATAGGTTCACAAACCGTATTCTAGTTCAAACATCATAAGTCAGGCTACCTAAGTCCAAATCAGGTGATTGCAAAGCCATCCGAAAGCTAAGATACAAGGCTACAATTCTTCAGAAGACATCAACAGCCAATTCAGAAGTATTCCCAATCAAAATAGCCAATTACAGAAGCAATTCTCAAGTACGGGTAAAAACAGGGCAGCAGGGGTATTTCAGTCGTTTCACAAGCTACGCTACTCCGATTGGCCTGAAATTTTGCAGGCATCTCTAAAATATCATTCCCTACAACTTTCATGTTTCAAACCAAGGCTAATTCTGTGAGAACCCGTAAATTCCCTAATAATTTTCCTAGGGTTTTTCCCATTTAAAGGCATAATTTTTGCATTTTCTGGCTTAGGAAAAATTCTCCTGGTAAATTTTATGAGTAACTATAGTTTTTAGATGATTTTTCTAGTATTGGAGAGTTTTTGAAAAATTAAGAATATATATTGGACGTGGGACCCACTAGTGCGAAAAGTTCGGAAAAATTCGGCCAATAAGGTTAAGTTTCGGATACTGTGTAAAATTTATCGGGTGTTAAGAGATAAGTAGAGGATGTGAAGTGATTGATGTGAGAGGAAAAAGAAAAGATAGGATTGCATTAATGAGGTGCCAAGTGTCATTGTATCATTGGTTGGACTTTCTTGGACACTATTCACTCTTTTGACCTTTTGACCATTGAGTTAAATATCTCCAAAAATCACTAAAAATTCACCATTTCTTCTCCTCCATGGCCGGCTCTCACTAGACCCAAGAAGAAGGAAACTCTTCAACTTTTAAGCTTCCATTTAGTTCAATCTTCCAAAACCAACCACATAAATTAGATTCTACTCCATAAAATCCCACCCTTTGGTGATAGTGAGTGTTTTGGTGAAGGTTTTTGGAGAAGCTAAGGTGTTCTACAACTTCCTCTCTCTTGTTTGCTTGGTAAGTGGTGATTGACTATCCTCCTATACCTAATGATGCTTAATTTGTGCCTAGTGGTGGCTAAAGTGATGATATTTGTGGTTTATTTCTTGTTTTTGGATGAAATGGTGAAGTTTACAATTTATTGGAGATTTTTCTGGTTTAATGTGATCATGATGTTGTGGTTATTTATGATGGTTGGTAATGAGGGGTAATGACTCTAGTAGGTGTGAATTATTGATAATTGCAACCAATTTTGGGTTTGGATTGAAATGAGAAAAGTTAGGGTTTCATAACCCCCTTTTCTGTCCGGTTTTGGATCATATGGTTAGAGGACGAATTGGCCTTTACTTAAAACATGAAAGTTGTAGGTATTGATGTGTTTGAGGTGTCTGTAAAATTTCAGGTCATTTGGAGTAGTGTAGAGTGAGATATGTCGATTTTACTATTGCTATTCTGGGTGATCAGAATGCGCGAACTGCGTCTGGAATGGGTTGTTTTGGCTGGGATTGGTTTGGATTTTGTTGTTGGTGTCTTCTGATGAAATGTATCTTGATGTCCTAGCTATCATATGCCTTTGGAATTTCAGCATTTGGACCTGTATAGACTGAGTTGTACTGAAACCTGCAATTACGGTTCTAGTTTGGTATTCTGCCTTTTCGACCTAGTTGTGCTAGGATTTGGACTGAGTGGCCTTCTACATTGTTACAGCCCTGTCTTTTAGCTTCAAGATGGTGGGTCTTACACCCTCATCCGATAAGCGTAACGCATTTTGTGCCATTACCGCAAAAGGAGGACGAAAACTGTTTTTTTGTTAAGGTCAAGTTAGTGCATTGCTGAAATTTCTGGTTATCTATGCTACTTGTCTATGCATATGAAACCCTATTGGGGTTACGATTGGCATTGCTTTATGAATCATGATCGAGTCTCATTGTATTTGTTTGCTTGTTCTAGGAGGTAACGGTGGTGCACGACGTTCGTTTAACGACGGTGCATGAAACATCACTTTCTTGAGTGGTGAGTATACTACTCACTTAATTGTTACAATGTGGCTTTGTTATATGTGAATTTGATGACTTGAAGGCTTACTTGGCAATTGGAATTGAGAGAGGTGAGGGTGTACTTGACCGCCCTCACCCCTTGTGATAACATTCATGACTGTTTACCGTTTACTGAAATTACTGCAATTTGTCGCGCCCCATTTTTTGATAAATAAATAAAATGGTTTAAAAATGTATTTTTTTGTGATTGGAAAATGAATTGTGATTTAAAAGAAAAAATGGGTCTAAATGGGGGGTTGAGAATGCGACGATTTGACCCACAATTATAGTTTAAAAAGGGTTTGAAATAAAAATTGGAGTCGCCACTTGGTAATGAGTTAAGGTGTACCAAGTCACCAAAAAATGAATTTTTAAAGAAAAATAGGAAAAAGTAGTAAGAAACCCCTTTTAAACGACTCCTAGTCCACGTAAACCAAAGAAAAAGGTTCGGGAGTCACATTTGACAAAGGGGAAGGCAAGGATAAAATCCAAGGCACCCCTTTGACCTAGCCAAGGCTAGTTGCATGATTTAATCAAAGATTTTCTTGTTTTAACCAAAGAATTTATTACATTTGGATGCACTACATGAATGCAAACCCTAGACCTAGGGGTATTGGGGGAAATTTCTCTTCAAAGGTTGAGTGGTGCCAATCACATTAATTGTGAAGCCCAATAACGATCCTTTGAAGAAGTCACGAATAATGCGAGTGGGATGCAAATGAATGGAATGCATGTATGCAATGTGAGGACATGAGTTTGAAAAAGTAATAAAAGACAATAAATATGTAAATGAAAATGTGCACGTGAGTGGGCAAGGTACGGTATGTGAAATGATAGTATGAAGTGCATGTGTGCAAGTGAGGATAAAAGTGTTCGTGTGCAAGTGAAGAAACATAAAGGTGCACGTGTGCAAAATGGGAGGAAAAATGAAATTGTGATGAGGGTATAAAATGGTAGAGTGGATTTAAAAAATGCATGAGCCTAGGGAATTCATGCATATTGGGTACGGGGAGACCTAAATCGTGACTCAATTTGTCCTTTTATAGAGGGAATACAAGCGTGCTAAGGCTTACAAAAAGTCACACTCGTCTATATCCCATATTTAAGGGGACTCTCAAGCAAATGAACCCTATAACTAGCATGAAATGCAAAAATCCTAAAATGGAGGGAAAAGGGGTTCGAGGGGCATGCAAAATGATAAAACTAAAAGAATGCATGACATGTAATGAACATGCAAACATGTACTAACGAGGGGAAATCCCTAAGGGTCTAGCGTTGGACTAGCCCATTCTATGAATTTCGACTAGCGTTGGACTAGCCCATTCTATGAATTTCGACTAGCGTTGGACTAGCGGAAACGTACATTCATCCATCACATTCATTCATGGCTATGGAAAGCGAGTAGACATGCCAAACACTCATAAACACATAGCACATAACATTTAGCATGCTCGACTAGATGCAAGGCCCTAACAAAGCAAATTAACACGTAGCAACTAAGCATGCAAGACACATAAGACAATTAAAACCCTAACTATTACATTTGCTAGCTAGGCACACGTCTTCGATAGGTCTTCATTGAATGCTCCTCCAAGCCCTATTTATTACATTAGGGAGACCCTATTACAATCTAAAAGGGGGAAAAGGAATAAAATAATTAAATCCCTAACTATTACAAGCCAAGAGGTGTACACATACCCCATAAAGAATAACTTAATAAAAAGCAAAAGTAAATGAAGTAAATGAAAGGAATTAAAGAAAAACAAGGGAAGCAAGTAGACATGCAATTTCCACGTAGCACGTTGGTTCACATAGGAGAGACAAAAAAGATAAAAGAAGTTATACCTTCCTTGAGTTGGAGCTCTAATGGGGTGAAACTACTTATTTACCCTCCAAAATAATAAAAGAGTCAAGGCATCACTTTAATCAAGAAATAATCACAAAAAGATAAAAGTAAACATGAAATTGAATCAATTAAATCATGTAGACAACCCATATTTAAGAAATCAAAAGAAGAAAGGATTTGATTGCAAAAATTAACAAAGCTTTGGGGTCAAAATTAAAGAAAAATAAAGTTCAGGGGCCTATTTGAAATTAAGTTAGGGACCCAATTGAAAGAAGTTGAAAATGTTCAGGGCCACAGTACAATTAAGGAGAAATCCAGGGTCTGATTCGCAAATTTGCTTTCTGGTTTCTTAATGGATCAGGCCATTGGTCCATTTTATTTATTTACTTGGGCCAAAACCTTCCAGGCCCAATCGGAAATCCAAAACAAAAGGGAATGGGCCATTTCCACTTTTCCTGGGCCAAGATCCCTTGGCCCAATCGGAAGTCCAAGGAAAAACAAGTGGGCTAGTACATTATTGTGGCCCAAAAATTAGCCAACCAAAAAGATGGGCCTTGACTCTCTAGCCCAAACCAAAAAAAACAAACAAAATAAACTAAAGCAACTTTCTTAAACCCAAACACAAAATAAACTCTTGGCCCTAAACATTTATTTCATTAAACCCAACAAGATAAACAAATCAACAAAATTATTAAGCCACAATTATGACCCACAAACAAGAATTAATCTAGTTAAAAGCCTACTCATGCATATTAGAAGATGATTAAAATCTAAAAGGGAGAAACAAATTTACTTTTTCCAATTTTCTGGGTCATAGCAGCATTAGTTAGAAACCAAAGGATCAAAGTGCAAATTTTTCCATGCAGAACTCATGCAAAGTTACGAGGAAAACAATAGAACTCATACATTCTGCAACAGAACTAAACAAGCAAAGCATAGAAAACAACTCATACAAAAAGACGCAAAAACTCATACATTCTGCAAAACATTCCTGATGAGAACTTTCCGCAACCAAAACACTTTAGGTAAGAGATTTCATGCGACACATTTGCAATAAATCCGACTAAGCATGGCTAAATTTCTCTTCAAAACGCATTTTATGGAAGCACTTCATTCAAGTTATGAAACCTAAACTTCAGCAAAATCTCAGCCAACATGATTTCTGCAATCAACAAGACAATCCAGCAAGCTGTAACACATCTATGTGTAGAATTGGTGGGTTGCCGTGCAATGGCTCCCAAAACTACAGCCTTCATGAGCTGCAAACAGGTGGTTGCAGCTAACAAGGGACTCATGACTTCATGCAACGAGATGGAACAAAGACCGACTCATTGCTGCTTCAATTTTTCTGCTATCGACTTACAACTTGTTTGAACATCCTCTCGGAATTTCAGACCCAAACCAGCAAAACTTACTTACTCCAAAATCAATAAACTTCAGCACTAATACAATCCTATTGCAAGAAACCAGCCATTGCAAGTCAAACGGAAAACCCAAATGAGCAACATAGAAACAACAACCAGATTTCTGGGTTTTTTATTGTGAATGCGTAAGTTCCTCTTTGCTATAACTAAAAATCTGGATCAAACATCATTCTCTAATTTCAAGCAAACAAAAATTACAGCAACTCGACATTCATACGCACCCAGACACATTCTGCAGCAATTTCATCCGACTCTAATCTACTTATGCGAAAATGAAACTCTGATGAACCCCCACAGTAAACAAAATCCACTGTAATGGTTTCAGCCCATTTGTGGTCACATCACTCAAACAACATCATCCATTTCCCGAAGATTCAAACATGTCATTAATCAAGGAAGATGCAGAAAAGGAAGAAACTTGCGACAAATTGAAATTAGATTCATCGAAAGTTACTGCCTTTCTAGCCAAATCATCTAATCATTGAACATCCAATTGCCATAAAGCTTTCAAATGCTCACAAATTTCTCAAAAGTATCAGGAACCATAGACAAATAAACTAACAGATGCATGTACAAGGAAAGAAACAAGAAGCAGCCGCGATGCACTCAAACTTTCACAGGATTATGCTGAAATGATACGAAACAGAACGGGTTTACCTCACACGTTGCTTCTGAAAAATGAAAACCCAAGAATTGCTTGATGCAGGAACTCTTAATCGTTGATGAAGTCGCCCTTCCTTTCTTAGTTTCCTCTTGCTTGGTTTCTTCTTCTCAGATCATAGCCTTCCAGATTCTCCTCCAGACGTCAACCAGCTTTGCTTTCATCGGTCGTTCTTTCCTCCTCTCGAGCTCTCTCTCTTTCTGGTTTCTGGTTCCTTAGTCGTCAAAAATTCTCTCCCCTTAGCTCTCACAACCCCAGCCGCTCTTTTCTCTCCTCCGTCACAGACTCTCAGCCCTCGTGACCAAACTTCCGCCTCTGTTTTTCTTTTTCTTTTCTGATCCTATCCCCCTAACTCGGCAGCCAACCCTTCCTAGACCTCTCAAACCCTAGCGGTGCCTTACTCCCTTGATCCCCAGAAACCCCCGTAGCCTTCTGTGTTTTTGTTCGCCTAAAGCCCTACAAAAAAAACTTCCCCGTCGTTGTTTTTGTTTTCCCTTCTAGCAGCCGTCAATCCTTACCTCCCTCCAGCCTAGCCGTCACTCCTCAGCCTTCCTCTATCTCCCCAAAACTCTCCCCCTTTGCGGCTGCCTTTTCTTCCACTATTTATACCAGGAACCCCTCTCCTAAACCCTTAGCACTCTTCTATATTTTTGCAGATAAGGGGCTGCCCCAATGCTCCCTTTGCAAGCTGCGGTTTGCCGCAGCTTGCATGCCGCAGGACCTCTTTTTTTTTTTTTAACTATTAATACAAAAATTAATAAAATATAAATAATAATAATAACAAAATAACGAAATTGACAAAAACCAGGTAATAATAATAGTAATGAACACAATTTAAAATAACTAAACAAAGTGGCCATTTTCAAATTTTTCTACATTTTTCTTTTTTTTTCATGATTTTTCTTTTTTTTCTTTTTTTCATGATTTTTCCCTTTTCCTCTTTTTTCATTCATTTTAAGAAATTCTATGCTAAAAACTTAAAAAATAAATAAATAAATAAATAAAAATAAAACTAAAAACTTAAAACTAAAAATCGAATAAAACTAACACGACAAATAAAAAACTAAAAATATACAGTAAATGAAATTACACCAAAAATTTGGTGTCTACAGTTTGCTCCTCTTTGTCTGAGTTTTGAAAAAACTTGAGACAAAGAAGTAGACACCAAATACTTACCTGCATTATTTGGCTGCAAAAATGATTCCAACGAACAAGAATTCTAAAATGGGACTGACCCAAACATAAAATTAAAACACGGGACTGACCCGAACAGAAAATGTAAAATGGGATAGACCCGAACAGAAACGTAAATGGGATAGACCCACGGGATAGACTCGAACAGAAAATGAAAAATGGGATAGACCCACGGGATAGATCCGAACAGAAAATGTAAAATGGGATAGACCCACGGGATAGACCCGAACAGAAACTGTTAAAATGGGATAGACCCAGACAGAAATTTAAATGGGATAGACCCACGGGATAGACACGAACAGAAAATGCAAACGGGATAGACCCGGACAGAAATTTAAATGGGATAGACCCACGGGATAGACCCGAACAGAAACGTAAATGGATAGACCCACGGGATAGACCCGAACAGAAAATATAAAATGGGATAGACCCACGGGATAGACCCGAACAGAAACGCAAATGGGATAGACCCACGGGATAGACCCGAACAGAAAATGTAAAATGGGATAGACCCAGACAAAAATTTAAATGGGATAGACCCACGGGATAGACCCGAACAGAAAATGCAAACGGGATAGATCCGGACAGAAATTTAAATGGGATAGACCCACGGGATAGACCCGAACAGAAAATGTAAAATGGGATAGACCCAGACAGAAATGTAAAAATGGGATAGACCCACGGGATAGACCCAAACAGAAATTGAAATAGGATAGACCCAGACAGAAATTTAAGATCATGGGACTGACCCGAATAAAACTTAAAATCATGGGACTGGCCCGAATAAAACATAAAATCATGGGACTGACCCGAATAAGCTTTTAATCATGGGACTGACCCGGATAAGCTTTTAATCATGGGACTGACCCGAATAAGCTTTAAATCATGGGACTGGCCCGAATAAGCTTTTAATCATGGGACTGACTCGAATAAGTTTTTAATCATGGGACTGACCCGAATAAGCTTTTAATCATGGGACGCTCACTAGTGGGACTGACCCACGGCTAGTGGCGGTGCCAAAAAGGAAATGCTCACTAGTGGGACTAACCCACGGCTAGTGGCTGAGTAAAAGGAAATGCTCACTAGTGGGACTCACCCACGGCTAGCGGCAGAATAAAAGGAAGTGCTCACTAGTGGGACTGACCCACGGCTAGCGGCAGAATAAAAGGAAGTGCTCACTAGTGGGACTGACCCACGGCTAGTGGCTAAATGAAAGTAAGTGCTCACTAGTGGGACTGACCCACGGCTAGTGGCAGAATAAAAGGAAGTACTCACTAGTGGGACTAACCCACGGCTAGTGGCAGAATAAAATGAAGTACTCACTAGTGGGACTAACCCACGGCTAGTGGCAGAATAAAAGGAAGTGCTCACTAGTGGGACTGACCCACGACTAGTGGCTAAATGAAAGTAAGTGCTCACTAGTGGGACTGACCCACGGCTAGTGGCAGAATAAAAGGAAGTGCTCACTAGTGGGACTAACCCACGGCTAGTGGCAGAACGAAAATGAAATGCGCACTAGTGGGACTGACCCACGGCTAGTGGCTAAGTAAATGAAGAATGCGCACTAGTGGGACTGACCCACGGCTAGTGGCAGAACGGAAAAAAATGCTCACTGGCGGGACCAACCCACGCTCCAGTGGCAATGAAAATAAGATGCTTTTGACAATCGGACAGTGGGATCATACCCGAGCCTGCCGTGATGAACTTGATTTGATTTTTTGATTGATTTTTTTTTTTGAGAGAATCTTTTCAAAAATAATTTGCCCCAAGTGTAGGGCCCTTTTCCCTTCTTTCTTTTCTTTCTTCGGCATCGGGCTTCCACATCACCAGATGCTCTTTCGTTGATTTCAACTATGAATACCTGCACGGGGGTTCATCAAAGTATGACATGCATTCAAATTTCTTATTTGGAAAGAACAGCGTGATTGATTTGACATCCTCAAATGTATTACAAAAATTTTGCCCCAGTGTGGGCTATTTTGCAAAATCTCTCTCATGAAAATTTGCCCCAATGTGGGCCTATTTAATTGCAAAAAATTTGTTTTGAATGACTCTCCATTTATTTGAACAAAGTAAGCAATTGCTTTTCCTAACATATCATGTGAAGGAA
Source organism: Coffea arabica (assembly GCF_036785885.1). Taxonomy (NCBI): domain Eukaryota; kingdom Viridiplantae; phylum Streptophyta; class Magnoliopsida; order Gentianales; family Rubiaceae; genus Coffea; species Coffea arabica. Next base: position 16,448,315 of record NC_092326.1, read on the forward strand.
ATTTAAATGTCTTGCTTAAACTCATATAGCAAATTTCATGATGAATTTCTCAAAATAATGCCAAATTACGAAAGATTTCTTCCCCACTTTAGCATCAATGCTTTGGGTAATGGGTCACCATTTTCTGGTTAGCCCATCTTTCAAAACTAATCAAATGGGCGTTATTTCTGACTTGGAAGTGACTAAAGGAAATGGGAGGCCAAGACTTGTCTTATTTTGTGCCCCAATTGTATGTAATCTATTCAATATCACATCTTAGTGAAAGCAAATAGTTTGTCACCCTTATTTTTCAAGAAAACTTAGTCAACATACAAACTTTCTAGGCTTGTAACGTATGGACAGAAGTAATAGCTAAACATGTGGAAACGGGTTATACCCTTATGATCACAAATGATTTGATGAATTTCTTATGAGCATGATCCTCACTTTGGATTGTCATGAAGGAATAAGTCAACGATGGACTTTGTTAGCTTGTAATGTGGCTTGAAAACGATAGCTAAAGAATAAAACTTTCAAGGACATAGCACCGAAGATCGCATTTTCCCAAAATTGCCCCTATTTTGAACTCGAAGATTCTGAACTTTGTTTGATCACTCAATAGGGACTTCACCATCGAATCCTTTGTATTTCATTTTTCCTTTTTGCTTTTCCGTTTTCTTTTCTTTGATCTGGTAGGTTTTCCATGGTGAGTAGCGTCAACCTCATACTCAAGCAATTCAGAAATACAGCTAAAATTTTTCGGCATCAGAAATTTTCTTGACAGGGCCATTGCAAAGAACAGAAGTCAGGACTTTCGGCTTTTGTAATGGGGTTAGGTGGGGTGCTTAAAAAAGTTAAGGCTTGAAAGCGGATTTCAAAAGTGGTTTGAAGAATCTGAGATCGCATTGTTGTGCCAACCCTATTTTAGGGTTAAATCAGAATTTGCCCCAGTTTATGCTTAATTGAGGCTTTTTCACTTTCATTTTCTTTCTTCTTTTGACTTTTCGGCCTTTCTGCCATTTTTTGAAATTTTCACAAAATTTGCCCCAGTTTATTTTTGAACTGAGGTTCTCTTTTCTTCTTTTGTCTTTTGATTTTGTGGCTTTTCACCTTCTCACTTCTTGAAATTTTCATTTTCAACTCAAACTTGCCCCAGTGTGGGGTTTGCGATTCTCAGGGGTTGCCAAATGAAGTATTTTATTCTGAAGGCTCAAAAGGGATAACTAGGGATAGAATGCTTGATCGGAAAAGAAGAGGGCCTGACTTTTATTCCGTTCGTTACAATAACTCTGAAAGGAAACTTTCGTTAATGGGAAATTTCTGGCATGTATCTGAATTACTGACTGAGGAAGACCCTTGTTCATCCATATTTGTGAAACATAGGTGGTCCGTGCGGACAAATCTCTTCCTTTTCTTTTTTTTCAAAATTGGAATCCAAGTGGAATCAAATTTTCCCAATCTGCGGTTCCCTTTCCCCTTTTCCTTTTTTTTCTTTTCCAAAATTCCCCAATCTCTTTCCCCAATGTGGGGTGCGATCATATGTGCACTCGAAAAGAACCACCAATTTTTTGGCTCAAATGAGGATGCAAGGGATAAATGGTGCTTAGGTTGTAGAAACGATGACCAAAGTATCATTCTTACACCTCATGACAACCAAAGTAGTGAAATGGTCATTGAAAATCCATTCCTCTTTTGAAAATCTTTCCAATGTAGGGTAGTGATCATTAAGGCTCTTATTTGAAGCGAAATTATTCTTTCAAAGGCTCAAATGAGAGAGAAAATGATAAAATGTGTATAGGTAGAGAAAAGAATGCTCGAAGTATCATTCCAAATTTTCAAAACAAACAAGAGTAGTGCACATTTTTGCTTTCACTTAGATGTGAATTGAATCGGTTAAACACAATGGATATTTTCAAGCAAAGATGGCCCCAATTTTCAATTTATCAATCAATGTGACTGATTTTATTTTGGGGTTAAGTGAAGGAGAAAAGGAATCTCATAGGGCCTTTTGAGTGACATCTTTTAATTCTGAGCACTCTTATTGTGAATTTTCAAGCAGGAGGTTGAAAAAATCCCAATTTAGTCTTATTTCTTAAAATTCACCATGAAATCTCCAATGAATAAGAATAAAGAATGAAATGTACGTAAATATACACAAAACAATGATTGTCCAAAAATTTTATTGTTGAAAAAGTTTGAAACAAAATTTCTCATTCAATTACGATACAAATGAGAAGAGAGAAACTTGTAAAGAGCTCCACATATACACTTTTTGTCTCCTTTTTTTTTGGAACAATAATGTATTAACAAATCAAATAAACAGAATTTTCCTTTGGAAAACAATGACAAAGTCTCTCAGATGCTTTAGCGTAGAGCTTCTAGATAGATCATTTATGTTTTCATTGTAAGATCTGCCCAAGAATCAAATAATACTTTCCAAAACTTTATCGGATCAAAAATTGTTATCCAATATAGGGAAATACTTTCATCTTATTGATACATTTTTATGAATGCAGGGGAGGGGGAAAACAAAAGAAAAATACCCCGAGTTAGTAGGTAAAATTGCAAAATCGGTATGCATGTCCTATGGGGGAACCCTTTTTGTGCCAACGGTAGGCCTAGCATGAAAATGCAATCCGCTAGAATAGGCACTATACAATACCTGATGGATCCGATCAACTCATGGAGTGAAAAATAATTTGAAAAATTTGGCCCCTTGGAATGAGAAGAGACGTTGGTCAAAATGAGGACCTCGTCCGAAGGGATTGATCACTTTTGATTGATACAAGAACTTGCAAAAACGCATGGGTTTGACTTTGACGAACTTCCTATCGAAGAGATTGGAATTTGTTTTGACAACTTTTCTCAGTGAAGCATGGGTCAAAAACTCCGACTGATCAAATGGCTGGATGCAATGGATGTTTTTCTCAAAATCGACTAGGTTTTCCATTTTGAAATTGACATTGAAACCCTGATTGATCAAATGGGTTGAATGAAATTGGCCATTTATTTAAAATCGACCAGTGTAACAGCCCCACTTTTCCCTAAGGCGAACCAAAGGGGTGAGCGGACTGCCTGCCCAGCTCTCGCCAAGACTAACGATGCAGACCAGAACTATCTATAGCGATCCGGAACTTACAAACGAGCGTAAACAAGTCAAAATGGTAAAATAACCCAAAATAAAAAAAATGAAATCCGGAGTCGGCCATGAATAGTAACCGACCCGTCAGAACCCAACCGAAATAGCTAACAAACATTCACATCTGAACTTTAGCGTTTACAAATCAAAATGACATACAAAAGTTTTCAAAAGTTAATATATACACATGGTTTGCCAAATCAAAAGAGAAAACGCCCCAAAAGTACACTTAGGGTTTTAATACATGAGCTATACAAAAGATATGTTCGACTAGCTCAATTTGGCAGCCATTTGTCAAATCCAGACCAAAAGGGGTTTATTTTCCTGTAAGGAAAACAAAAGGAACAGAAAGGGGTGAGCTTGCGCTCAATGAGGTACCAAACATATAGCAGAAAAATCATGGCATTTCACATTTTACAAAATCAGATACACATGCTAGATGTAAAGCAAAGGAACCAAGGATTCAAATCAGAAGGATACGGGTGGTTCTCAGGAGCCAAATTTCCAGCGCCGTACTTGATCCAAATCGGTTGACTCTCCGTCAACGTATATAGAACCAATGCGTCCATAGACCCCTCTTTACACCGAATTCCGTCCACCAAACACCCCTTTACCGGGCCCGCTCACCGTAACCGAACAGAAATGGTAATACTCGAGTATACCTGTAATCAAGGGTCTCAATACCCAAAATCCCCGAACAGACTACCGTGGTTCGTTATCTAATCGTCCAGGCCCTTGCCGGCCCGACTCGAATAACTTAGCCACAGGATTGAGCTCATAGGTCATAGAAATCCGAACAGATGCAGACACAGATAACAGATTCAGATAGGCACTCAAAATTGGCATATGGACAGACAAGAGAACGAGTGTGATAAAGTACACCCTCGTCTCCAACAATTAAACAGATTGCAGAGCAAAAATCAAGTTAAACAGCAATGGAGGGGAGTGGTACACTCACCGGCTCAACTTCAAAAGTTTTCACTTCAGATTGGCCTTAATCGCCAAGAAACCCTAAAATAATCAAAATAAACCAATTGAAGGTTTTACTTCCAGAATCGAGTAAACAGAATGCACATGTGAGGCTCGACTACTAGTCGTATGCCTCGCCAAATAATTACTAATGCAAGGGTACAAAACATGATTTTCTTGGAAACGAAAAGGTAGCATGAAGACCTAGGCGCAAACAACCCAAAAGCCTTTCATTCTACCAAAAGGCAAACCCAACTTAAAGGAACCAAACGGCCTAGAAAATTGGGCAGCACTTCCCCTAAATTTCTTACTTTTCCAGCCATTAAGGCTTCATTCTATCCTCAAATCAGTCCCAACATCTCACACAAAATTCATCTCATTTCCCAAAAGCCGTTCACTAGGCTCAAAGTGGTACAAGTACAAAAGTTAACTAGGAAACAACCGAAATGAAAGCAAGCCCTAAAAGAGACTCGATAACGAGTCATAAACCAATGCCAACCACAACCCCAATAAGGTTTCATATGCATATATAAGCATCATAGGTAACCAGAAATTAAGAAATGGCTTTAACTTAGGCCTTAACAAAAAAAACGTATTTGACCTCATAATGCGGTAATGACACCACTTTCACTACGGTTATCGGATGGGGGTCCAAGACCCACCGTTTCGAAGCTATGGAACAGGGCTACAACAATGTAGAAGGTCACTCAATCCAGTTCCTGGCCTAACTAGG